>NC_052349.1:37584691-37746358 GCF_009727055.1 Benincasa hispida | reverse complement strand
GAGTTTCGACAGTTGTGTAATAACTTGGAAAACAGAGAACACTTCAGATTTATCAGTGAGCAGGAAAACCCAGTGACATAGGTGTGATCATCTATAACATGACAAATACCGTTTTTCCCGTGGAAGTAGTAACGTGAGGGACCCATACATCACTATGAACAAGAGAAAAAGGACTCGAGGGTTTATAAGGTCGAGAATGGAGAAGAAAACAGGATGTTGCTTGCACGAATACAAACATCACAATTAAATAAAGTACTAGCATTACGAAATAAATATTCATATTATTGAAAATTCGGATGTCCGGAGCGAAAATGCCATAACATAACATCATTTTCAGAAACAGAAGAAATTAAACATAAACCCCGATTGTGATCATTCTAGAGGAAGCCTCGTCAGATAAGGAATAGAGTCTCCTATCGTGCCGGACAATGCCAATCGCATCCCGATTTCAGATCTGAATAAACTGAATCAGGTGAGAAAATCGCCTTACACCTTAAATCTCTTGTAGTTACTGACAGATAACAGATTATATGATATTTAAGCACATGTAAGGTATCACGTAGAATATAAACCATGAATACGGGAGATATTCCTTTTCCTACAACAGGGGCAAAAGACCCGTTGCAATTCGAATCGCTCTCATACCTAGCACTCGGACTATATGACAAATAACTTTGAGGAACTCGTAAGATGATCAGAGCCCCTGAATCCACAATCCATGTTTCTTACCATTCATACTAATTAGGCCAAAAGAAGGAAAATTACCTGATTGTGCAATTGCACCTCACCCCAACTGTACTTGAGCTGTGTTTACCGTCACCAGGAGACTTCTTCTGAGTTTGGTCATCTACTGAATCACTTGCCAGGGCACGACTAGTATTAGATTTTCATAAGACTGTCGTCGCCTGCTATTTGGGGGCTTCCGTGTAATTTCCAACATTGATCATTCGTATGCCAAAGCTTTTTACAATGTTCTACAAACGGGAGGTGGTTTCTTATCACCATCAGTACTGGATGGCTTGGCAACGAAAGCGGCTGCATCAGTAGTTGAGTGGTATTATTCATGGCACACGACCGATCTTCCAGCCGTATTTCAGAACAGACTTCTCGAAGTGAAGGAATCGGGTGCTGGCCCAAGATCCGACTACGAACTCAGGTAGGGCATCTTGAAAACATTCCTTTACTGCTGCTCGGATTGCCGTTCTCATGTCAAAACTTGAAAACCCATCAACAGAGGAGGATTTGGTTGATTCTTTTCCATAACGGCTAGGTTTTCGTCGCCGAGCTCTGATACCATGTTAAAAAGAGAATAGGGAAGAGAAAAACAACAGGATTACGTGGAAACCCTAGTGCAAGAAGAAAAACCACGATATAAAGTCTTTTCTTATTTTTTTTTAAAACTGATCCACTAAACACACAGGGACTCACTGTATAAATAGACAGTAGGTAACCTTAGGGGTCTTACACAATTACATAAATGCCCCTAGGTTAAAAACCCTATTTTCAACCGTTCACATTTAAACTTCACTATTTTTCCTTAATTATATGTGTGGACCTCTATTTCTACACATATCAGAGAACTCCAAATGGGGTTTTGCCTGTAGATTGTAAGGAATGATGTTATTGAATCCGTGGAAAAAAGTGAGCAACTTTCTCGTTCAGAAATTTATTGTTGTTGTGCATGCTCCTATACTCTTTGAAGTTTATAGTTTATGGCATGGAACTCTATAGGAGCTTGACTGTGTGTACTTCATTGTCAGAGATGAATACAAGGAATTTGAAAAGTTGATCCAAGAAGATTTGCAGGAGGTGGATGATCGTTTGGAAGAAGAGGAGGTAATACCCAACTTATATCCTATTATCTGCCAATAAGTTGATTCATGTATTGGCTCAGACTTATTATACATTTTGTTGCTTTATGTACTACAGATTGATGCTGCCGAAATGATAGAGGAGGCTGAAACCTTAGAACAGAAGTAAGTGAATCACGATAAATTGCGTGTCTTGTTCTTCTAATCTTCCTTCCTGATTGCACCAAACTTTTTCTGCTGACAGGGCCTACAGGGAGAGAGTAGAACTGTTGAAGAGGAAGAAAATGGAGTTAAAGACCAAAAAATCAGAACAGAGTAGAGCCAAGCCCCAAATTCCTGCTAAAGAGTCTCAACTTGATGACTCTTTGAGTGATGATGATAGTGACAGTGACACAAATTATACAGTAGATTGGAGAGCTCAACACTTGTGATAATAAGTCATTCTAGAGTTTTGATATCCTATAAGATGGGACAAAGAAAATAGAAAGAAGGTTGTGAATTATGTGATAATGTAGATATTAATTTGCTGTTCAACCACATATTGTAGCTTGGAACGAGTTATCAATTCATGTTTCCTAATGAAGTAAGGCTTAAAGCTGACAAATTTTAAGAGATGTTTTGGGATTCTTGAGAGTGGCCCATCAATGGTATGAGTTTGCATTGCCTTCTTTTGGTACTTAAGAGTTATATGGAGAGTACTTGTTTTAGTTATCCCCATGTCTCTTAATAAGTTATTATTATTGTTTTTAGTACAACCCAACAATTGAAGGGAGATTCTTGACTAGTACTTTGTCTTTAACTACTTGAACTATGCATGAGATGGCAGTTAAATGTGTCGTTTTCGACTTTTTGAGGTGTGTACTTGTGTTGGAGTTGTATTAGTACAAGAAGTTTTTAATGCTTTTAATGTATTATTTCAGCGTCAGAAGGGCATTAGCACAACACCTTTGAGTGAAACTTATTTATCTCCTCAAATTCCCTCAAAATTCACGTCTCCTGTGGCGTGTGGATTTCATTTACTAGAAATCCCTTCCCCTTCTCTAACGCAACTATCGGCGTAATTTTCTCAAATTGAGTTTTTATGAGATTATTTCATGGAGTGCGTGGGGTTTGGTGTGCAAAGTGCTTTTTCATGATGCTATTATTTAGGGATTTTTGAAGAATAGAGGTTTGGTTTTTCTTTTCTAATATAAATGGAGGTGGAGATTCAGGCAAGAACTAGTTGCTCTTTGTTGAAAAGTGCTACAAAATCTGGTTGAAGTTTATTTCTTATACTGCTTATTCGTTGAAAATGGGAGGTGCTTTCCTTTTGGTTTGATGTTTTGGTGTAAGGAGCCTTCATTGACTTATTCTCGGCTACTCTATATTGCTCCACTTCTTAATGGTTTTTGTCCTTTGGGATGTAGAGTTATGTTCTCTAAAGTCAGAGCTCTTCACGTTTTGTCTGTTGTGTTTGTGCCAATTACTCCCGATCAAATTACTACGTTAATCTTGTTTGGGTTATGCTTTTTTATGAAAAATCATTGGATTGTCACTATGATCAAGTTTATGCTTTGCGGTCTCAAATTCTAGTAAGGTTTTTTTTGTTCAAGATTTAAACCAGGCATGTTGCGAATTCACTTTCAAGCCTCAACCACATTCAAAGCTTTATATCTTTTGAGAATCAAGCCTTGTCCTCTACTGGATGGGAAAGTCTTGTTTAAAATAATATTGTAGAGTTTAACCACATTCGAAGCTTTATATCTTTTGAGAATCAAGTCTTGTCCTCTACTGGATGGGAAAGTCTTGTTTAAAGTAATGTTGTAGAGTTTTGCCTTTTAGTTTGGAAGAATTGATTTTTCTATTATATCCAAGTATTGGCCTTGTAATGTCTTTGTATTCACATTTGTTCGTCCTCTTGTTTTCGTTATTGTTTTGTTTCTTGTACCTTGAGCATTAGACTCATTTCATTATATCAATGAAAAGGTCTTGTTTTCTTAAAAACAAAAGTACAACAAGTTGTAATTTTTTATTTATTTTACTTCCAGATTTTTAGCTTTGCCATTGACAATGATTTGCATGTGACAGAAACTAAAGTTTTAAATTGTGGGGGTCCTTCATAGAGGAGTGCATGGAATAGTTCTACAAAGAATGCCAAACTTGGCCAAATTATAGAAACTCGTATCATTTTTCTTCTTAATCAAGTTTAATTATAAGTCATCGATTGATTACTAATTTAGCTATATTAAAATTTCTATTTGAAAAATGAAATGAAATGGTAGAATGTTAATATAAATAATAAGAATCACAATATAAGTCAACCGCTCAAGATTAAATAACAATGTAGATAAAAAAAATATTTGAAGTATCATTAAATGCAAAATAGAAATTATACTTTAACTATTATTTTAGCTCAACAACATATTAAGGGTGAAGGAACTGATCTTTTAAACATTTGGTCGTGGTATATGCCTTAACAAAATGAGCTACGTTTAGGTAGGCAAAATGAAGCCGATAAAATTATGATAAAATTATAGTTAAATCATAGTTTAATAGTACATAGGTTTAGAGAGAGACCATTTGATGCTTGTTTAGTTCAATAGTTATTAACATGTAATTGTTCATGATCAAAGGTTAAAATCTTTATATTAAACTCATCCTAATGATTTAGTCACGAGAATTTAAGTTATCAAAATGAACTTCGACCTATAATTGTAACTTAGGCCTTCATTTTCATAGAAAAGACCATCCTCGTGAGCTTATGTCTGCTTCAATATTCTATTTTTTTTTTCTCTTTTTAGTACTTTAATTTCATCTCCTACAAAACAAACCATAATGCGTAAAAAAAAAATTATTTGAAGTATAACTCAACTACCATGTATATTATCAATCTCGGGGTATGAGCTCCTTTCAAACTACCACTGAATCCAATGTAGAATCTGACCCATTTTTTCATTGAGCGAAAGGTAGAAAGAGTACCGTACAGCTAAACCCCCCTTAAAACCCCTTTCGTTTGCCTCCACCTACCTCCCATTATCACTCAAGATACCGCCCGAAGCAAGCAGGGATGTACACAAGACAAGCAGCTTCAAAATGGTTAAACAGACTAATCTTTCGCTCTACAGTATTCCATCGCACTTTCGAATCTCCCACGTCTCCCAACGTATCGATCTTGCCCTCCCGCTGTACGTAATTTAAGTTTTTCATCTTCTACGTAACCATATATGTACTTCGTGATACAGCAGTATTAAACCTGCAATAACATGAATTACACAATGTTCGAAGTGGGTTTTTACTCAGAGCTAATTCGTATGATGTTCAAGTAAATGAATTGCCATTAGTCAGCTATTTCATGATACGAATCATGTTTTGCTCTATAGGAGTTAGTAACATCGAGATATGTTGTTAATCTCGGACCACAGAGTTCTCATTAAACTAGGTTTTCCAATTCTTACAAGCGTGGACAAATGGTTGAAGCCTTGAAGGATTGTTTAATTGATTCACAATTGCTCCGAATTGCTGTTTATGTTTGTTAATAACTTTGTTTTTCCTTCCTTGCAGGCAACGTGAAATCTTCTTCGTGTAATAACAGCAATGGCTTTCATGATCGTTATCTCAATGGTTTTCCATGGGTTCTTTTGTTTGGACCTGCTGCAGGTTTGCTCTTTTCACCGTTATATTTAGGTGTTTCCATCTTGACTCTTGTTACTCGAGGTGTTTCATTTTAGGATTTGATTTAGCGTGATAATCAAATTTAAACTAAAACCATTCTTTTTCCTGTTTTATGGAATCTGCCTTTGCAATTCTATTATTCCCTTTCTTTAAACAAGGGAGACTCACTTAAATCTCATGTTATGTTTACAGTACGGATATAGGCTAAAATAATCTTTGACCCATTTTGTAAAACAACTCCAAGCACAACAAAAAGAAATTTTTATGAACTTGTGACGCCTCCTTTTCAATCTTACAGCGGGTTGTTGCCAGGCTTTACTTTACTTTTTGTTTATTATTTTTATTAGGAAAATTATTTTAAATAACAAAACTACTAAAAATATTTACAACTAATAATAAAATATCGCAGTATATCTGTGATAGACCGCGATAGACAATGATAGACTACTATCTGTGTCTGGGACTGCGATATTTTGTTATTATTCACAAATATTTTAGTTCATTTTCCTATATTTAAAAATAGCCCACTTTATTATTTTATTTATTTATTTATTTTTCTTTCTTTCTTCTTGGAGAGTTGTTTATCACTTGCTCCTTTCTTCTAACTTGTCCACATGGGTCCTAGCGAAAATTACTTGAGTTCAAGATAGCAACAACAAAATCACAATATCTGGATAATAACGAAAGAAAATGTAAAATCACAAGAACACCAACACATTTGAGAGAGCTGGGAATCCTCTCCTAAAACTGCAACTTACTCCAGAATGACCACCCACACCCAACCAATCCGCCAAAACCTCTACATAAACCCTCAACTGACTCCACTGGTCTTGCATAACAACTTTTGTCGTCCCACTAACCGTTTCTCTCCTGTGAATTCCCTCTTTTGCCTTTTCTCCCATATGTGTGTATAGTTGAGGTCTCACATGCTCCTCGGGGTGTCATGAGGTTTTTTAAAGTTGTGCAAAGCCACCATGGAAGCAACTTTGAAAAAGGTTAAAATCAGATATCTTTAATTACTATTCTAAGAAATAAGGATTTTGATATCTGATATCTTGGTGTACCAAGGGGCCTTCTTGTAAAACTAACCAAAGAGTTAGTTAGTTAGTAGTTGTTACTTTGTTACCATCTTGTAATCACTTTTTCCTATAAATAAAGACCTCCTCCCTCATTTAGAAGGAGAGAATCATTTTCATTCAAAATTAGTCTTTTGCTAGTACACAAAATATTGGTATCAGAGCACAAGAAATCCTTGGACTGATGACCATCCGACGAGCTACCAACCCAAACATGGGTGAAAGGCGTGAGCAAGAACAAGAGGCGGAAGACACACCCATCCTCTCTCCAAGAACTACAATTGTACGCTTGCGGCTCGTTGTAGACTCTTTGGAGGGAATTCATGAAACATTGAGTAACATCCTAGAAATGATGGAAGCACTTACAAGAGAATGGATCTACTAGCAGCACCCCTTCAAAATAATGAAGACGTCCCGGTTTACAATCAACATTGGGCAAGGAGAGGAAGGCGTGGAGCGAGATGACCAAGGTTTGTCTAAAATCAGCAAGAAATTCATCAAGAAAGAGCTTCAAGATTTCAAAGACAGCTCCAAGAAAATCCAAGAAGAAATCAACGAGTTTTCTTTTGATAGTTTCTGCTGGGTCCTTCACTGAAGTTGGGTTCCAAGGTGCTATAGAACAATGCTGTCAAAGCACTATTAACGGATCTATGGTTCGAAAGAAATCAACAAATTTTCCACGATAAAGTAGTGCATTGGCAGGACTGATATGAGGCAACAAAGTTGAATGGCTCCCCGTGGTGTTCACTCTCCAAATATTTTGAAGAATACTTAGTGCAAGATATAAAGTCTAAATTGGAGCTCCTTTTTTATGCAAGATTGTTAATTTTTGAATTGTATTTAGCTTTCATAAGATGTACAGATTTAGATGCTGTTAGGCTTTTGTTCGTTGTATTTTGTGAGGCTTTCTGGGTTGTTTCGACAGTTTCTTGTTGTTTGTACTCTCGGACACTAGACATTTTGTTATTTGGTTGTGATATCAGGATATGATGTGGGTGCTAAAGAGGTGTCAACCCAGTTGAGATGCCTGGATGCACCTCCTGATTCTCTATATTTTTATTTTATCTTGTAATATCTTTTCACTATATCAATGAAAAGTCTTAGTTTCCACTTCAAAAAAAAAAAAAAAAAAAAGAAGACAACAACCAATTGTTCAAGATAGGCTTCAAGAAGACCAAGATTGGGATTCATCAAGTGAATATTATCAAGAAGAGGAGTTCTATGCTCCAAGAAGGCGACGAGAAGAGAGGTATGGAGATAGAGGTGACTCACATGATTACAAAATGAAGATAGACTTGCCAACTTTCAATGGGAAGCATGATATTGAATCAGTCCTTGATTGGATCAAGAATATGGAGAATTTCTTTACCTATATGAATACTCCCGATCACAAGAAGGTGCATTTAGTAGCCTTGAAGCTAAAAGTTGGTGCCTCAACTTGATGGGATCAACTTGAAATCAATAGAAGAAGGAATGGAAAGTGACCGATTCACTCATGGGAAAAGATGAAAAGATTGATGAAAGAACGATTTCCTTCTCCCAACTACGAGCAAACAATGTATAACCAATATGAAATTGTAGGCAAGGAGCATGGTTGGTGGCTGATTATATTGAAGAGTTCCACCGCGGAGCAAGGACGAACTTGATGGAGAATGAGCAACATTTGATTGCAAGATTTGTTGGAGGCCTATGCATGAACATCAAAGAATAGGTAAAACTACAACATTTTTACTTATTATTCGAGGCCATTTCTCTTGCTGAAACCGTGGAGGAGATGAATGAAATTCGCTCCAAGAATTCATCAAGAAAAGCTGCTTGGGAAGCATCCACAAGTAGGGAAATGAATGCTGCAAATAAGACATCCGACCAGCCAAATCCACCATCTTCGGTTAAAGGAAAGGAGAAAGAAAATCAAGGAGGAGTCGAGGAGAAGAAAACAGACACAACCTTCAAGAAAAGAACTTAGAATCCTTACAATAGGCCCTCATTGGGCAAGTGTCTTCGATATGGCCATGCTGGCCATCTATCCAATGCGTGTCCTCAACGAAAAACAGTGGCTTATATGGAAGAAGAAGAAGAAATGTTGACTGAAAATAGTGAAGAAAATGAAGAGGAGGCTGAGTTTATTGAACCGGATGATGGTGATAGAGTATCTTGTATTCTCCAGAGTATGTTAATCGCTCTTGAAGGAGATTCTAAACCCCAAAGACATTGTCTTTTCAAGACACGGTGCACGATTAATGGCAAAGTGTGCAATGTCATTATAGACAATAGAAGTAGCGAGAATTTTATCTCCTAAAAGCTAGTGATAACCTTGAATCTCAAGGTGGAAGCTCATCCAAGCCTTTACAAGATAGGTTGCGTGAAGAAAGGTGGTGAGGCACAAGTAAGTGAAATTTGAACCATCCCTCTTTTGGTCGGTAGTGGCTATAAAAATCAAATAGTATGTGACATGTTAGAAATGGATGTATGTCACATCCTCTTGGGAAGACCATGACAATATGATACTCGAACCTTGCACAAGGGGAGAGAGAATACTTACGAGTTCAATTGGGTGGGCAAGAAAGCGGTATTACTCCTATTGAACAAGAAGAATGATGTGGGAGTAAAAGTGAAAAAAGAAGACAAAAGCCACTTGTTTATTACAATTAGTGGCAAAACATTAATGAAAGAAAAGGGAGGCTGATATTTTAGGACTTGTTGCTGAAAAGTCCAAAGAAACTCAAGAAGTTGGAGTTCCTCTGGAGGTGCGAAGGTTATTTGATGTAGGTGTGTACATGGGTTGGGTTGGGTTGAGTGAGGATGTTTTTTGGACCAATGGGTTTGCAACGCAAAACACCTAAATAAATTCTCCAACTCAATCCAATCCAACCCTTAAAATTCGGGTTGGGTTGTTGGGTTATAATTTTTTTCTTTTTAATTAAAAATATATAAATTTATCTACAACACATAACTAATAACTAAAATCTCATAAAATTCAAATGTTAAATACCAAATATCTATGATATTTATTACAAACTTTAAACAAAGAATATCATAACAATTTTAAAAGAAAAATATTAAAAATTAACAAACTAATCAAGCTTTAAACAAAGAGAAATATATGTGTGTATATATATATGTATAAAGTCGGGTTGGGTTAGGTCAACCCAATTCTTTTTTAACCAACCCGCGACCCAACTCAACTCAACAAAAATAGAAAAAGTTTAACCCAACCCAACCGAAGAACAAAACTAGCCCAACCCAACCCTTACATTTTGGGTTGGGTAGTCCAGGTTTTTGGGTTGTTGGATCATTTGAACACCCTTAGTTTGATGAATTCCCCTAACTTAGAGAGGAACCTGAGAGACTACCTCCCTTGCGAGACATCCAACATCACATTGATCTAATCTCGAGAGCTACACTGCCACATTTGCCTCATTATAGGATGAGTCCTAAAAGTATGAAATCCTTCATCAACATATCAAGGAGTTACTAAAAGAAGGGCATATTCAACCGAGTTTGAGCCCGTGTGTAGTGCCAGCCCTACTTACACCAAAAAAAGATGGAAGTTGGAGGATGTACGTTGATAGTAGAGCTATCAACCGGATTATAGTGAAGTATAGCTTCCAATCCCTAGAATAGTTGATTTACTTGATCAACTTGGAGGAGCCTTGATTTTTTCAAAAGAGGAATTGCAGAGTGAATACCACTAGACTTGAATAAGGCTGAGGGATGAGTGGAAAACTGCATTTAATGCTACTTTTCATTCGTAGACCGATGGCCAAATGAAGTTATTGCATTGAGTTGTCTTGTGACCTACATATTAATCCAATATTCAATGTTGCTGATCTCAAGCCTTATTTTGCTCCTGAAGACGTCCAGTTGGCATCCTAATTTTCATCCTCGAGGACGAGTCTGTTTTTAGAGAGGTGGAATATGGTGTACCAAGGGGCCTTTTTTCTAAAACTAATACCAAGGAGTTAGTTAGTTGTTATTTTGTTAGCATCTTGTAATCACTTTTCCCTATAAATAAAGACTTCCTCCCTCATTTAGAAGGAGAGAATTATTTTCATTCGAAATTAGTCTTTTGGTAGTACACCATATCTCCAAACTTCTCCTTTGAAAAACCTTTGAATAATTAGTTTCCAGTATGAAACGGATAAGTGAGACTCTGAGAGTGCACATCCATAATTATAACTGTTTGATGTGCAAAGACTGCTATTGAAGACAGCGAATGAGAGAGAAGAGAGAAACAGGAGAGAGTTAGGGGAGGGTGAATGTGGTGGACTGAAGGTGTGCATGAAGGAACTGGGGGGAGAGGCAACCCCATTTCAGAGTTAACAGAGTATTGTTCAACTAACACCTATTTTTCCCGCAATTTCATTGAGATTCCCAAATATTCTTTTTATTTTTCATTATAAATAGCCGTGTGGATTACTGAATTTTTGTTGGTGGGGTGGATTTATGTATTTGTAAAACCTTTTCGAGGTTCTTGTTTTGGATTCTTTCATCATCTATTTCATGTAGTTTTTTGTATTTCTTAATAAATTTGTCCGCAATCTTCAAAGAAGGGGGAAAGAAAGAATTGATGATGCCTGAAGATTGATAATTTGTTGTAATGACATCGATTGACCTCTGTGGTGCAGCTATTATTCTTGGAATAAACTCAAATCCTGTCTTAGCTAAAGACGCATCATTTAAGCCAAGTTCTGAAAATGGTATTGAGGATAGTGACACTATTGGACTACGCAAAGTGGAGGATGGTTCTGTGATATCGAATTTACATACTTCAAAGTGGAGGGTTTTTACTGATACTGCTCGGGACTTATTTCTGCAGGCAAGCAGTATTTCTTTTTACCTTCACTAGCAGTTAATTCTTTAATGATTTGCCCAAAGAAGGATTTTAACTTTTTCTTTAATTAGGGAAGACTTGAAGAAGCGGAAAAATATTTTATTACTGCGATTCAAGAAGCTAAAGAAGGTTTTGGGGAGAGAGATCCTCATGTTGCATCTGCCTTCAACAATCTGGTACTCTAGCTTCTGGTTTTTTTTAATCTTTTGATTATTTTACCTTTTTCAAATTGTAGAATAGAACTTTCCTGCTGGTACTTAATAAGCCTAATGGAATAACATTTTTTTTGAACCAAGACGTCCGATACAGTATTATTAGTAGTAGAAGAACCAGTATTTTGATGACTTATATTGTCGTGGTTCTTAGTTGTTATCAATCCCAGAGTTTAGATATTTTTACTTGCATTGAAGTCTTCATATAGTTTCTTTTCACAAGATGATGACTTTTCACTAACCAAAGACAAGACACAAAAATGTTCAAAGGATACAAACTCCAAAAGGAGGTCTTCGTGTAGTTACAAATACTATCAAAATTCGTTGGGTTCAATTATCAATAAGTGTCTGCCATATATGCATTTTGCGATCCTATCATCTAAACAAATTGAAGTGGAACCTAGGTGGTTAAAATTCAGAAATGGATCTAATATTAAAACTCCTTTACTAAAATCTTTACTTTGCTTAGAACCTACGATCAAGAACTGTTGTGAAATATTGCGCATTTAATTTAGATTGTGGAAGCACAATTAAAGTGATAAATATGTTTTGCTATTCTCTTTTTAGGCAGAACTGTATAGAGTCATGAAAACATTTGACAAAGCGGAGCCCATGTATTTGGAAGCCATTGACATATTGGAGGAATCCTATGGCATTGAAGATATAAGGTTCTTGAATCCTGCAATTTTTTTTGTAGCAAACCTATTATTTTTTCTTTACAAGAGCTAGAAGTATCCTCTATATTGGCTTTACTTTGCTAATATGGATTATTTGTGCATAGGGGATAACACATAAATATCTTGCAAAAGATTTGTTTTATTGCATGAAAGGGGCGTGTTTTTCTTCTCTTATTTCCTATGGTATGTAAAGGAACTTCCCTTTCTTGAAATGCCCACTCCAGCCAAAAAGGGAAAATTGCACAAACCACCCTTGACTATGGGGTTGGTTATAATCTCATCCTTAAACTTTCAATTCGATCAATTAACCCCTTATGGTTTGTTATTGTTGCAATCAACCACTTTTGTTAAATTAATTTTTATTTGTGTATAGCTCACACATAGGTAAAAGAGGGGAAACTTGTCATATTGAAAAAAAGCTTGGAGGATGAGACGAAAAAATGACAGAACGAAGTGCCGTTGGCGACGACGTGGTTAATGGTGCATCCAATGAAGATGCCATTAGGGAGCTTGGTGACTTACACCGTTGCCAAAGGCTTATTATGGCCTAAATAACTCAAAGTTTGATCGAAGGCAAAGAATGCCCTGAAACAAATCAGAACATCAAGAGGAGAAAGAATAGGGCGAAGAAATCAACGAATTGACGCCGACATAGAGAGCATTTAAGAGAGAAATTGATGCCTTAGCCTTTGAGTGTTTGGCCTTAGCCTTGATGAACCAAACTGAGATTGGTAGAGAGAGAGAGTATTTAAATGTTTGACCTTATCCTCGATGAAATCGATGCCAGGATCATTACAAATGAGGTAAATAGTGCTCTTGTGGTCAATAGTGAGGCAGTTGTCAAGGAGTGGGAAAGTGAGAGAGAGTGGCAGAGAGAGAGAGCGTTTGAGATAGAAAATAGGGTCGGAGAAGCAACTGGGTAGAGAGGTTAGAAGAACGTCGATGTGTAATGGCAAGAAAGCATGGGGAGGTCGTAGATGGAGAAGGAACACAATGGAGTTTGAAAGAATGAGGTTGAAAGAAGGCATTGTGAAATTGTGATATTGAAAATTGAAACTGAAATTGAAGTTCAGATTTGAGAAGAGATTGCCACAATAGCTTCAACAAAATGATGCTCGAGTGTAAATCTATTCTTCCAATGCAAATCTTCTTCTCCCATGGTTTTTTTTTTTTTTTTTTACCTTAATATGACAAATTTTCCCGACCTATGCACAAATAAAAATTAATTTAACAAAAGGGGTTAATTGATCAAATGAAAATTTTAAGGGTGTGATTGTAACCAACCTCATAGTTTAACAGTGATTTGCGCAATTGTCCCACACCTTCACCTTTCTAACCCATTCAATTCATAACAATCATCACCCAACCGCCCGAAGTCATTTTTATTTCTTAGAAACGGTTGAAAGTAGGGTTTGTAACCTAGGGGGTATTTTTGTCCTTTTACAGTACTCTAGGGTTTCCTACTATTCTATTTATATGTGCAATCTCCTTGTATCCAGTGTATCAAATTATAATAAGAAAATTCTATATCGTAGTTTTTTCTCCATGTACTAGGATCACGTAGATCTGTGTGTGCGCTATTTCTCTTCTCTTCCTCTTTCATCGTGGTATCACAGCATGGCGATGAAACCCTGGCCACCATTGAGGAAAATCAAACAGGAGAATCACAAGTGCCATTTGGCACCACAACCACTGATATAGCCACTGTCGTACAAACCGCTATAGAATGGACAGACCTTGATGCTGCGACTCAGGCATTACTCAATAGAGGTGCAAGGCTTACAGAAGACGGTCCTACCATATCTTCATCAGCCGATTGGAGCAGCCCAACCTGGAGGACAGGCGGTTGATTGGATCAGCCACCAGATTGATTCACGCAGCAACTAGGCGAACCCTCACGGTGCGACAGACAGACCTTAGATTGGAAAACCTTTATTATATGTTGCCACTGCGTGAGATATTTGGAATGTTGTTCAGAAGCTGTATTCCAAATGACAGAATGCTTCCCGGTTCTATACTTTACGCAAGCAAGTTCACAAGTGCAAGCAGGGAACAATGGATGTTCCAGCTTACTTCAACAAATTGTCTTGTTTCTGGCAAGAGATAGACCTATGTCGCGAGATGGTCTGGGACTATCCTTGTGGGGGAGTCCAAAATTTCAAATTTGAGGAAATTGACCGTGTCTATGATTTCCTCACTGGGCTGAACTTGAAGTTCGATACAATACGGAGCCGAATACTGGGACATCGTCCGATACCATCCCTGATGGAAGTTTGCTCTGAAATTCGCCTCGAGGAGGATAGGTCTAGTGCTATGAATGATATGCCGATTTCGTCAACTGATTCTGCTGCTTTTAAGACGTCAGGTCCTGTCAATGAGAAACAGAACAGCAAGCCTCCCCCGGTGTGTGAACACTGCAAGAAGCCCTGGCACACCAAAGACCAGTGTTGGAATTTGCATAGTCGTCTACCCAATGGTAAACGACATCAGTCAGGTTTTGGACGAGCACTGGCAAGTGAATCAGCAAATGGAGGTTCTCAACCTCAAAATCAGGAGACTAGCTATAATAGCTCTAGTGCTGTAGGTGTCAGCGCAATTGCCCAGTTAGGTATGATTCAATCCTTAGGCCTTGTTAGTATAAATGGTAGCAAGCTGAGGATTCTAGATTCAGGGACTATAGACCACTTAACTAGCTCCTTTGACTAGTTTATTCTTATTGTCCGAGTGTTGGAAATGAGAGAATCAAAATTGTTGATGGATCTTTCGCTCCTGTGGTGGGAAAAACCATCTTTTTCCTTTTGAGGGATTAACTCTACGAGATGTGCTGCATGTTCTCAAAATTTCCTATAATCTATTATCTGTTAGTAAGATTACAAGAGATTTGAAATGTCAGGTCAATTTCTCACCTGATGCTGTTGTTTTTCAGGATCTGAGTTCGGGGATGATGATTGGCACTGCCCGGCATGACAGGGGGCTCTATTTCCTTACTGAAGATACTTGTTCTAGGATATGTGATAGGACTTGTTTGCTTTCATCATGTTTTTCTACTTCTGAAAGAGATTACATGTTATGGCATTATCGTTTCGGACATCCTAGTTTTCATTATATGAAATATTTATTTTCCCATTTATTTACAATGTTAATATTTCTGCCTTGACTTATGATGTGTGTATTCGGGCTAAACAACCTTGTGTCTCGCTGAGCTCTCAACCTTATAAGTCTTCCAAACCGTTCACACTTTTCCATAGCGATGTTTGGGGTCCTTCACCAGTCACTACTTCTACTGGCAAACGCTGACCTTCATTGACAACCACACTAGGTTAACATGAGTCTTCCTTCTCACCGATAAGTCTGAGGTCTCATCGGTCTTTCAACAGTTTTATACTATTGTAGAAACCTAGTTCGACACAAAAATTGCTATCCTTTGGAGTGATAACGGTTGGGAGTTTTTCAATAATTCTTTTCGGGAATGCTTAGTCGCGAAGGGGATTATTCATCAGAGTTCGTGTGCGTATACTCCTCAACAAAATGGGGTAGCTGAATGAAAAAACCGTCACCTTGTCGAGGTTGCTCGCTCCCTTATGTTGTCAACTTCCTTTCCTTCGTACTTATGGGGAGATGCTATTTTAACAGCAGCTCATTTGATAAACTGTATGCCTTCCCATGTCTTAAAGTTTCAAACCCCCCTGAAATGTTTCAAGGAGTTCTACCCCAATAATCGCCTTATTCCTGATGTACCACTTCGGGTGTTTGGGTGTGTTGGGTTTGTCCATACCCATGATTCTAATCGCACCAAGTTTATCCCGTGTGCAGAAATGCGTCTTTGTGGGGTACTCTCTTCATCAGCGTGGATACAAATATTACGATCCTTCACGAAAATATTTTGTCTCAATGGATGTTACCTTCCTTAAAGATCAACCCTTCTTTCCCATTGGTCATCCTCAAGGGGAGAGTACGTGCTTGAGTTGGGGGGCCCCCTCCCTCCATCCATCCATCGAGTCAAGTAATTCGCTATCGGAAATTTGTCTGTCCTCATGCCATGCTTCTTCTTTCTATACACCCCCTCAGCAGACTAGGTGACGAAGGCTTCTTATTCCACACCAATGGTGCATCCTCAAGTAGGGTCTGTATGGAGCGGATTGATGAAAATCAAGTACGCTTCCATCTAATGTGGGAGTGCTTATTCTTTGTATGGACTAATTGGAGTCCAAGATCGCTAGTGTTACCTGAACCTGGAGATGGGAGTGTTCTTCTTGAATTTGTCCCTCTTGAACCTGTCCTAAGTGTCAACGGGACTATCCTTCCTACTGAACAAGTCCTGTGGATAACGTACTATAGGAAGAATCTTAGAAAGGAAATAGTGCCGTCTGTTACCTCTCCGGTTCCAGTCTCGGAGTCAGACCCATCATCAGTTCTAGATACCGGTATTCCTACCCTTGATGATAGTAACATTTATGTTGATACTGATGTCTATGATGTGAGTAAAGATAGAGAAGATGGTGACAATTGTATCAAGGACACCTTATGCAACGAGGATGTAGGTACAAGTGATGACAGTTTTAAAAAACTTGTTCCAGCGGATGGTACTCTTGAAGGTGAAAGAGACCACTCAGAAGGTGAGACTCATGAGCAAAAGGCTGAATGTGGTGGGGAATCAGATGGGAAGAAAAGTTATGATGCCTCTCTTGATCTTCCCATTGCTTTGAGAAAAGGTACAAGATTCTACACAAAGTATCCACTGCAAAGTTACCTATCTTACAATAACCCGTCTTCCGAATTCAAGGCCCTTACTACGAGCCTGGACACAGTTACGATATCGAGTAGTATACATGCAGCAATGGAGATCCCTGAGTGGAAGACGATAGTTATGGAGGAAATGGGGGCGCTTGAGAAAAATAACACTTGGGACCGGGTTACTCTTCCAAGGGGGCACAAGGCAGTCTTTGCTGGCAGAATGTGTGGTTCTTGTTTTCAGCCGGTAAAAAAAGGCCGATGAACAATTGATAGGTACAAGTGAGTTGGTTGCCAGAGGCTTTACTCAGACCTTCGGAATAGATTATTCCGAGACTTTCTCCCCGGTGGCAAAGTTGAATACTGTTCGTGTCCTTTCAGTTGCAGTTAACAAAGACTGGCCTCTCCACCAATTTGATGTGAAGAATGCCTTTCTTAATGGAGAATTAGAAGAAGTCTACATGAGTCCTCCCCCGGGGTTCGAAAAATAATTTAATCATCGAGTTTATAAATTGAGGAAGTCCTTGTATGGGTTGAAACAGTCTCCGAGAGTCTGGTTTGGCAAATTCATTACCTTCGTAAAATCGCAAGGGTATAGTTAGGGACATTCCGATCACACCCTCTTTACGAAGAAGTCAGTATCACGGAAAATTACTGTCCTTATTGTGTATGTAGATGACATTGTCATATCAGATGATGACGCTTCAGAAATTGACAGACTGAAGATGAAAATGGCTGAGGAATTTGAGATCAAGGATCTCGGTAAATTAAGGTACTTTCTCGGAATAGAAGTGGCTCGTTCAAAAGAAGGGATTGCTATTTCTCAACGAAAATACATCTCGACTTACTTAAGGAAACAGGTATGACAGGTTGTATATAGTTGATACCCCTGTGGAAGTTAATGCTAAACTCAGTAACTTGAATAGCAGTGTTCCGGTCAACAAGGAAAGATATCAGCAGCTTGTTGGAAAACTGATCTACCTTTCTCATACCAGACCAGATATATCTTATGCAGTCAGTGCAGTCAGTCAGTTTATGCAAGTTCCGTACGAAGAACACATGAAATCGGTGGAGCGCATCCTGAGATATTCGAAAACCTTTCCTGGTAAGGGGTTGATGTTCAGGAAATCTGACAAACGGTGCATTGAGGCATACACAGACGCTGACTGGGCAGGTTCTGTGGTAGACAGAAAGTCGACATCTGGATACTGTACCTTCGTGTGCGGTAATCTCGTTACGTGGAGGAGTAAGAAGCAAGGAGTTGTTGCCAGAAGCACTGCCGAGGCAGAATACAGGGCCATGAGTCCTGGGATATGTGAAGAAATTTGGCTGAAAAAGGTCCTAACTGATCTCGATCAAGATAGTAATCTTCCGATGAAATTCTATTGTGATAATAAAGCTGCGATAAGCTTTGCAAATAATCTAGTGCAACATGATAGAAGAAAACACGTGGAGATTGATAGATATTTCATCAAAGAGAGACTTGACAGTGGCAACATTTGCATCCCCTACATTTCTTTCAGTCAACAAATAGTAGATGTTCTCACAAAGGGCTTCCCAGACAGAACTTTGATTCTTGTATTAGCAAGTTGAGCCTTGTTGATATCTACGCCCCAACTTGAGGGGGAGTGTTGAAAGTAGGGTTTGTAACCTAGGGGGTATTTTTGTCCTTTTACAGTGCTCTTGGGTTTTCTACTTTTCTATTTATATATGCAGTCTCCTTGTATCCTGTGTATCAAATTATAATAAAAAAAAAATTCTATATCGTGTTTTTTTCTCCTCGTACTAGAGTTTTCAACGTAGATCTCTGTGTGCCCCATTTCTCTTTTCTCTTCATTTTTCATCAGACACTTGCCTTGGAACATTTTGTTATATAGACTTAGTTGGATAGTGTTTTGGTGAGATGTGCGAAGTCAACAATAGACAATTGTAGACGACGATCAACAACAATAGCATAGGAAGTGCAAGTTGGGTAAAAGTTGCAAGAATTGACAAAGGTATGAGAGGTGGACTGGCAATGATAGTTGTGACGACAGTAGTGACATAGGCAAGCGACATTCGACAATGGCTGATGGTAGCACGATTGGTGTGAATTAGCCAATGTGCAGGGGTCTATCGCGAAGATGAAGAGTAGGGAAAATGTGGGTAGGGTATTGCTTTGTTCTCAGTTTAGATTTTGGGTTTAAAACAGAGGACAACCTAACCTAAGATCCATATGGTACAACATGCACAGTCTCATTTTCTTCCTTAATAAGGAACACCATCAACCCAAACCCAACTTATAAAATATGCAGTCTTATTTCCTGCCTTAGAAAAGAAATGAGCCTCAACAAACTTATTTGGATCTTGCCCATTTGAAGGCAATTTATCAAGCCCTTGGCAAAAAAGCGCATGGTTCCACTCTCTTCTAAAATTTCGTCATGTTGACAACCACGGTGACTAAGGCTATTGTCAGTTTCTTTTTCTCCCATTTTTCTTTTCTTTTTTCTTTTTTCCTGATGTTCTTTCTGATAGTGTGCCTCCCTTGAAGCTTTTGCCTTCTTTAGATCTTCACCGCCCTCTTTCCTCTCCTTTTTCCTTGATGATAAACGAACTTTGTGCCCACCAGTGCCCCTCCACAAAATTTGGGTCGACAATGTCTTCATATGGTCGTCATCTTTAGCCATGGACATAGTAGGTGTCAGCGCTCTTTCTCTAAAAATCCAACCTTTGTCACCTTGAGCATCTTCCTAGATCTCTCTTGCAAGTGTTTTTGACTTCTGACGTTGGTCTCTTCTTAATTGTAGCAATCTCTTTACTGTTTGTGTTTTCTAGTGGCCACCCCATCTTCCAATTTTTTCTCTGTCAATTTTGTGCACTCTTTTCCATATATGTGCGAAATCTTTCTTCCTTAACCCTCTCTAACTTTTTTTTTCTTTTCTTTTTATTGGCTTCTCAAACGTTCTCTCATTCTTCTTGTTCTTATTCCTTGAGCAATGTTTCTTCCCTCATGATTATTTGGTTGCAACTCTCCTCAATTTCTTGTCGAATAATGTGCCTTATTCCGATATGAATTTCTCCCTTTTTTTTATTTGTGGGTTTAACTCCCGTTTTGTCTTAGGAGTGGACTTCTCACCCTATTTAGTATGGAGGTTTTGGTGTAGGCTCTTTTTAGTAGAGAAAGAGAAACAACTCCCTTATTCTAAAATGGTTTTGGAGGTTTGATGATGCTTTGTGGAAAAAAGTTGTTGCCAGTGTTTAGAGGCTTTGAGCCTAATGAATGGTCTTTTTCCCAGTCAAGAGGTAGAGCTTCTGGTAGGCCGTGGTTTGATATAGCCAAGAATATTGATGTCAGAATTAGATTCTGGAAAGACAAGTGGGTAGGGGACTCCAATCTTCTGTAGGACTTCTGCGATTTGTTCACTATTTCTCTAAAAAGGATGCCTTTATAACTGATTGGTAGGGCTAGAACAACGCTGGGTGGGGGCTTGTTTGCAAAGGTTTGTTTGATAGAGAATTACAGAGTTTGATCGGGCTTGGTTGGCAGAATTGATGTCGATCATATAGGGAACTCCTTGGATAAACATGTGGTGCCTTCCAACGAAAGGAGAATAATTGTTTCTCTCAAACCAAAGGCACAACAAGATAGCACAAACTCTTGCAAACCACAAATAATGGCCTTCATTGCTGTGGAGCATACCTAAAAAAACATGACATATCTAAAAGAAGCAATTCTAGATGGAAGAGGCAAACTAGCAACTCTCAAGAATGTGATGAAGATCAATTGAAGCCCTCCTCCAAAGAATGTAGGACTGTGGACCTGTTAGGAAGGAAGACCCCCTCGAGGTATGATCCATAGTATTAATCATGCCATGTAGGACTTGCCACACAAAACTTAACCTACTTGAAAATTCTAATCTTTCAACGCGAGGAAAAAAATATGGGAGTTGCATGAGGGGACTGAACAAACAGAGAAAGCAAGAATCACAAGAAAGCCCCCTCTGAAGGATTAGGACCCAAAAAACAAACCTTCGTTCTCCTCGAAATTGAAGAACGTTTCTTGAGTTTCTCTGGTCCTACCACTTAGGGAGGTGTTTGTTTTCTATTTAGGACCATTGGTTAATAATAAAAGTCCTTTGAATTTAGAAGAGGATTTTTTTTTTTTTTTTTTTTGAGAAAGAATGAAAGAATACAAGGACATACAAAAAAAAGAGTCTAGGGGAAATTGTAGTGTTATGGGAATCAATTGTGATAAGGATAAGCTCAAAAGGTGGGCTGAGTGGATTGGGTGTGACGTTGGGTATCTCCCTTCTTCTTATCTTGGTCTTCCTTTGGGTAATAATCCGAAGTTAGTCACTTTTTGGGACCCTGTGGTGGATAAAGTTCGGAAGAGATTAGCCTCTTGGAAGAAAGGCTTTTTCTCTATAGCAGGAAGGCTCACCCTGATAAAGTCTGTTTTGAGTGTATTCGTGTTCATTACTTTTCCCTCTTCAGAGCCCCGTGTGAGGTGTGTAAGGGTTTAGAGAGATTAATGCGGGACATTCTGTGGGAAGGGGTTGATGAAAGGAATGGTAGAGGTTCCCACTTGGTAAGGTGGGAGATCATTGAGAGGTCGGTTGCCAAGGGGGGATTGGAAATTGAGAATTTAAGGATTTGTAACAAAACTCTTTTAGCCAAATGGTTATGGCACTTCACCTCTGAACCTAACTCTTTGTGGCGTAGGATCATTTTGAGTAAACATAGCCTCATCCTTTTGATTGGCCGTCCAAAGGGGTTAAAGGTTCTAACCGGAATGTTTGGAAAGGGATTTTGAAAGGACTTCCCTCTTTCTCTCCTTTGGTCCAATGCGTGGTGGGGGATGGGAGAGACATCTACTTTTGGGAAGACCTTTCAGTGGGAGAGAGACCTCTCTGTGTTTCATTCCCTCAATTGTATCGATTGTCTTCCCTCAAAAACCATTTCATAGCCCATTTTTTAGTATGGTTGGGGAGGTCTTGTTCCTTTTCTTTTGCATTTTGTCGCTCTCTTTCTGATAGGGAAATGACGGACATGGTTGCTCTTCTTTCTTTAATCGAGAACCACCCATTTTGTTTGGGTAGAAGAGATGTGAGAATTTGGAGCCCTAGTCCTTTGGAGGGCTTCGCTTGTAAGTCTTTCTTTCAGAGTTTGGTTAGCTCGCCCCCTTCGGGTGATTCGGTTTTTTCGGTGCTTTGGAGGGTTGAGATCCTTAAGAAGATGAGGTTTTTTTCTTGGCAGGTTCTTCACGGTCGTGCCAATACGTTGGATAGGCTTGCTAGGAAATTACCCTCGCTTGTTGGGCCTTTCTACTGTATCCTCTGTTGGAAGGCGGAGGAAGACCTGGATCATATTCTTTGGTGGTGCGGTTATGCGAGCGACATTTGGGATTCTTTTCTTCAGACGTTCGGTATGTTGAATGTTTGTCATAGAGACGTCAGTGCTTCGATTGTAGAGTTCCTCCTCAATTTGCCTTTTATGGGGAGAACGGTTGTTTTCTTTGGAGTGCTAGTGTGTGCGCTATTATTTGGGTGTTATGAGGGGAGTGTAATAGTAGAGTGTTTAGGGGTGTGGAAAGGGATTTTAGGGATTTTTCGTCTCTTGTTCATTTTCATGTTTCCCTTTAGGCTTCGATTTCGAAGACTTTTTGTAAATATTCTATATGCATGATTTCGCATAGTTGGGACTCCTTTCTGTAAGGGTGTCCCCTCTTTTTGGGGCTTGGTTTTTTTTGTATGCCCTCGTATTCTTTCATTTTTTTCTCAATGAAAGCTGTTTATTCTCATAAAAAAAAAAGAGCCTACAATAATAGAAACAACTGCTTTCATAATATTGTGTTTTTTTTTTATTCACATTGCTTCAGTTATTGTGCCTACTATGAGGTCAAAATAAATTTTGGTCCAAGGTTTTAAGTCAGCTCTGCTTTTGTATATAATTTGTCTTGATGAAATTAGTTTCTTATGTGTGTGTATATTTCATTGATGTGTGTTATGTGTATATAAAATGACTTTGCATATAATTGGTCCTGATCAACGTATTTCAGTTTGGTTGGCCAACTTAGAAGCCTTAATCTCAGTTGTTATGATCACTTACGATTTTTTTTTTTTGAAAAGGAAATGAGTCTCTTCATCGAAATAATGAAATGAGACTAATGCTCAAATTACAAAGAGAGATACAAGAGCAATATGCCAAAGGATCAACGAGTGCACCCGGACATCTCAACTAGGTCGACACCCCCTTAGCACTCTCATCATACCTGGAACAATAGAACAACAAAACAACACAGACTATGGATTGAATATCCAATCCAACACAATAAAAATACGCCCCTAATACAATGGAGCAAAATGGAAATAGGAGTAAAAACTATTACACCCTCTCATCCCCTTGCCCTTAGGCTGTGCTCTCTTGTTTTGTTGATATATATTTGTTTGTTTCCTACAAAACAAAACTATTACTAAATGAACTCCAAAACAAGAGAAAGCAAAACAAAGCTGAAACTAGTGTGCTGGAAAAATGAAAGCCTTCCAATTTAGATTTAGATCTTGAATAGAAAAGTCTGCAAATGCCTTTGAAAGAGTGCACCAAGAGGAAGCATTGAGCCTGACTGTCTCATATCGGTCTAACCAAGGAGTTACTTTATGGTGTTCTCTTCCCATCCATAGTGCATTCTACTCTTTTGAAGATTGTTGTTTATTTGGATTTCTTTAGTTTTCATTGCATAGACCGTACGTTTTGTTTTAGAATAGTTTGTCGTTTTCTTTTTACATCTTTATATTTTGAGCATGAGTGTCTTTTCATCATTTCAGTGAAAAAATTATGTTTCCTTTTCAAGAAAAAAAAAACACAGTTGATGTGATTTGGACTTTTATTGTTCAGAGTTGCATCTGCACTTCATAACCTTGGCCAGTTTTATCTAGTTCAGAGGAAGCTAAAAGAATCCTGCAACTGCTATGAGGTATTTGTTTGTTTCACTATATTTTGAGCAAGTCTCTTTTTATTATCTCAATGAAAAGTTTTGTTTCCTTTTTAAGAAATATCTCATTGGTTGAAGCATATTTCTAAAGATCATTATATTGAACCAAATGTTTTATTAATTTAGACTTCAAAATTAATTGGCATAGTAGCTTTGAAAAATTTTCATTATTTTATTGAGCACCAGATCAGATAACACTGAATTTGAGGAATGATGTGTTGGGAATTTATGCAAGATATAAATAAATGCAGAATAAACTAAATTATATCTCAAACTCCCACTTCCACAGGTTAGAGCCAATAGGAGTAACAATCATAAAATTACCAAAATAATTAAGAGAAAGGAAAAAGAGAATGACACTGAAAAATATATTGGTTCGTCCCGAACTCGGGACTACGTCCAGTCATCTGCAACTACGGGTTCTACTATGATGGAGACTTCAAAGAACACTCAAACTCACGCTACAAATCTTTCCTCAAATAGCTCCCCTCAAATAGCCCAACACGAACTATTTGAATCCAAGTACCACAACTCGGTAATTTAAAATAAGCAATAAGAGAAACCCTCAACCCAACAAGAAAAATACGCACTGTATTTTCTTTGCTTATGCTCACTGCTACACTAAAATGCTGAAGAATAAAAATTTCGGTACTCTTGGCCTTCTCTTCTTCTTTAGCGGTAAAAGAACACTCTTGGCTCACTTGCATAATTTCCTTCTTCTTTTGCTCTTTTATAGACAATGTCCACCACCCCTACTTTCTGATTTCATAAATCCAGCTCTAAATTAATCCAATAAAATTCTTATAATAAATGCCTCCCACATCACCCAATCAAAAAGTGATGTAAGAAGAATAGGGGTTAATTGGGTAATTAGGTAATCTTCTACGTTAATTCTCTTTTTACCCCCACTTGTAGTAAAACTCTATAAATAGGAATCTTTCCCTCTTGTATCAAACACATTATTCATTCTATTAAAAGATTTACAATCTTGATTCTTGGAGAATTAATCCTTGAGGCTACTTAGGCTACATCAATTTGGTATCAGAACATTTGTCTGGGCGAACATTAACTGCCGTCAGTGGAAGTCCGGAAAACTCTTGGTGACGCCGATCACAAGAGGAAGCTTCGTGAGTTCTGTTCGTTACCGAACAACCCACATCTAATTAGGGGGAACCTTGAAATTCCAAGAAAGAAGGAAGAAACCAAAGATTTTTCAAGAATGAATTATTGCCGATCAAAGAAGATGCCCAAGAAAAAAAAAACAGCAGTTGTTATAGGCCAGAAAATCAATTTTACTTCCAAAAACAATGTTGGGATTTTGACTCAAGTGATTCAGAAGAAGAATTTTTTTGGTTAAGAAACAAATTTCATTGATATATGAAATTTACAAAAAAAGGCCAAAGCCAAACCAAATGGAGTTACAAAAGATTCCTCCAATTGGTTAATAGTGAAGATAGATAGTATGATTTGTAGAAAGATGTGCGTTTGCACCAAGTCATAGCATGATATACAATGATTTCAAAAAAACTATCAAAAGAGCTTCCCTTGTCGTTGAATATGCGATGGTTCCTCTCCTTTCATGTAATCCATAAAAAGGCACAAATCAAGTGCATCCACCTGATTCTTTTCTCTTTAATGAATGAATGACCATCGAGAGCATATGAGAGGAGACCGATAATGTCATTGGGGATAGTATTATGCCAGCCAAAAGAGGATAATATCTCCATCCAAAATCTATCGGCGTATTGACAGTTGATAAAAAAGGTGGCTAGGTGACTCATAACCTGATTTGCAAATGATGCAACATTGTGGAGAGACTGCCTTATGTGGAAAATTTCTTTGGATTTTGTCACATGTATTGATGGCGTTATGGTTAATTTCCCAAAGGAAAAATTTGACCTTTTTTGGGGTAAAAGTCATCCCAAATCGCACCATGGAAAGGGTGGGCAGTAGTGGTCATATTTGATCCCAAGTCTGTGGAGATGGATTTTGTGGAGAAGGTGCCTTTGGTGTCAAGTTGCCACATCCATGTGGAGATATGGAAACCATTAAGGCAATCCGTAAGGTCAATCTAGTCGTCAAACTCTTCATCCTTGAGATTCCTCATAAAACATAAGGTCCACCCATGTCTCATGTCCAATAGATCATATATGGAGGAATTTTTTTGTTTGGATATAGAGTAAAGCCATGGGTATGCATCCTTGAGGGATGGATTTTTGAGCCAATTATCACAACAAAAAGATGTATTAATCCCATTGCCAACTTTGATAGGAACTCTATCTTTAATGAGATTCATGTGCAACAATATAGTACACCAAGGCCCTTTAATGTGTCCCGAATGGTTAATGTTAGGCCAAGATAGATAAGGAGTCACCCTATATTTGGCGTCTATGACCTGTCTCCAAAAAGTGCCATCCTCGTGGTAATATCGCCAAATCCACTTGGCAA
Organism: Benincasa hispida; assembly: GCF_009727055.1. Lineage (NCBI taxonomy): Eukaryota > Viridiplantae > Streptophyta > Magnoliopsida > Cucurbitales > Cucurbitaceae > Benincasa > Benincasa hispida. The sequence goes on along the minus strand of NC_052349.1, from coordinate 37,719,948 downwards.
GAAGAACTCTATTTTTATCCACCAGATTTTGTAATCCAATGCCACCCTGTGCTTGAGGCTTAGCTTTGTCCCATCTAACAAGATGAGACCCTTGTTGTGTAATGCCACCTTTCCAGAGAAAATTTCGATAATGTTTCACAATGTTGTTTGCAACTGTGACAAGCATTTTGTAAAGGGACATATAGTATGTGGGGAGATTTGACAGGGTAGCTTGGAAGAGAGTAAGGCGACCACCTTTGAGATATGTCTGTGGTTCCAGGCATGAAGCCTTCTATCCACCTTTTCAATCACCGACTGTCAAAAAGACACATTCTTGTTTGTCAAAGAGAGGAAGACCCAGATAAGCACAAGGCCAATGGCTCAATTTGCATCCATAAGTCAATGCAATCAATTCCAAGTCCGCGAGTGTAGCATTAACACTAATTAATTCTATTTTGCTATGGTTTATGTTTAGTCCAGAGGCTCTCTCAAATTTGTCAATGGTGCCGAAGAGATTTCTAATAGCAGCAGTGTCGTTTTCTGTAAATAAGTTTGTCATCTGCAAAGAGGAGGTGGTGTACCTGTAGAGAGCTTTGGCCTATGTGAAGGCCTTTAATCAATCCACCATCACTAGCTTCCATCATCAATCTACTCAAACAGTCCATGATTATAACAAGAAGGGTGATAGAGGATCACCTTGCCCGAGACCACGAGTAGCACAAATCTTACCACGAGGGTGGCCATTGATCATGATAGAGAAGTTAGCATAGGTAATGCATCTGCGAATCTATTTCCTCCATAATAAGCCAAAACCTTTTGCTTCCAAGATAAGATCAAGGAAATCCCAATCAACCTTGTCAAAAGCCTCCTCGATGTCAATCTTAATCACCAATCCTAGTTTCTTCCTGTGGGCACAATCTTCAGTGACTTCATTAGTAATCAATGAGGTAAAAATCTGTCGGCCCTCAACAAAAGCAGATGGACCAAGTATGCTGTCAGATAGTACACTAGCCCTGTTGATTTCAGTCTATGAAACCGGTTTATCTATTCATAATATCGTCGACGGGAGCCCTCCATGAATTCCGGCCATGTATCCGACGTGGTTTCTACAAAAAAAAAAAAAAGGATCAGTCATAACAGAAATTGACGATGAGGAGGAAGAGGGAATCCTGATCTCGGCGAGGATAAAACCAGAGTGATTAGCCTTAATCTTGATGAGATCTAATCTTGATAGAGTCTTGGTTGCTATTTCAATAAAACCTCCACATTTTTTACCAATATATTTCAGTCTATCATCGTCCCATCGGTTAAGAGGAAGATTTCAAATCTTTATCCATCCCCCGTATGAAGGGGTGAGTTGATTCTGATAGGCTATGTCTGGATTCCATTTGGGGAACTTCAAGTAGAATGATCCCACCTTGTACCAATCTCTAATGTTGCAGAGGATTGTTGCTTGTTCAAAATCCTCACATTTCAAGATGGCTCTATCATCAAGGAAAGGATTAACAACATAGAAGTAGTTAATGTGTTGTCGTAAAGCCCTCGTGATCCTTTGCCAATTATCATGGAAAGATTTTCGGAAGACAATGATACTGGTGTCGAGATTGGTTTGTGCATGAACTCTTCTTTTTTTGTGGTGGAGCAATCTGAACTTTGCCCAAAGCTTCTTTGTATGAAGGGGCTCCATAAGTCTGTGGTTTGGTGAAGGTTGGGTTGATTGTGGAGGGTCCTTTGTGGGTGAGTAAGGTGGGAGAGTGTTGAGGAGTGTTAAAAGACCCCTCCATCCTTTTCTATCTTCCCCCACGGGAATCAATATCTTATTGATACCCTTGTTGTTGCCTAGCCTTGCTATTTCTGCCAAGATACCCTTTCGATCGGTTGTCTTTTCGACCCAGATGGTTTGTTCTCTCTCGAAAGAAGTGCTGGTTAAGTGGGACATATTGCAAGTCTTTGAAGCATGCAATCAACCACAAGATAATCTGACACTTGAGTGTGATGAAGTAGGCTCAGTTTTTTGTTGATTCCGTGATGTTTGTCCGTTCAAGGCCAAAACCATGATCAATCTGAAACGATGATTTCTTGTTGCTTGACATGATGTGGGTGGCGGCGGAGTAAAAAACGGTAGAGAAGGCAGGAGCATGTTGGTTCAGTAGGAGAATTCATCAGGGTTGTAAAAATTATATATTGCTCAATTCTAATTTCGAAGAAGAAAATAAATTGATTGTAACTGCAGAGAAATATTCATCAACATAAAGAAACACCTAGTTCCCAAATCCTGCCCTAGTGTACAAAACTCCAAACATCCGAACATGAAGATAAGCGGCGAGGGAACTTACGGATGGGTGATTAGCTTGGATTCTTTGACAAAGAAAGGGTAGAGAGCGAATTGAAGGATCTGAAACTTCTCGGCAGTGTATTTGGCCGTTCCCGATTCAGAAGAAGAAAGTAAAAAGAACCTCAACATACTAATTTTTCTCATGCTCAATTTTCTTAAAGAACCTATCATTATCAACATTGAAAATTTGCTTCTAATGATTCTAGTGATTCCAAAGACGTTTCTAAGTTAATTTGGGATGGAATAGAAAGGCAACAATATTGAAAAGGGGCTCAACGATCCAATCAAACCCATTTTTCAAGAAATCAATGTAAAGATTGGGAGTTAGATGAATTAAAGAATCATCAAGAATCATCAAGAATGGATTTTTACAGCCCAAAAAATGTTAGACTCGAAATTATTCTTTTGGTTATGAAACACGATCAAGAAAGGTTGATTCAAGAAAATCAATGGATGATTTCTATACCCACTACGAGACTGAAACATATCCAAGAATCCAATTAAATGACCACTTTGATCCCGTAGCATTGGAGGAAATAAAGAAAACAACAAAAGAAGTCCAACATTCAAAGGGAAAAATGACTCAACATATTAATTGTTTATCAATTCATTTGCAAGAGTTCAAGAACCGATTGATTTCATATACAGAAGAAAAAAAATAAAGGAATCACAGTTGGAAAATTTTCAAATAGAAAATTTTGAAGATAAAATTGGGAAAAATCTTGTTGAGATCCATGTAATTAACGGAGATGATTGGGACAAAATTCATGCGAACGAAATAGAAGAAAAAGAAGAATTTGAAGATGTTAATTTGGAAATTGTCTCAAGTACAGAAGAAAAATCCAACGAAGAAGAGGGAAAAGAGGTATTGAACAGTGAGCAAGAATCGAGCAAGAACAATGACATATTGATTGCATTGGAAATGGATCACCAAACTATCGAAGAACTTGAAATGAATGATAAAGAAGACATGATTCTTGAACGATTCTCTTTGGAAGGTGGTTTTTTAGTGATTGGTCCTTTGAAACAGTTTTGAATGAGCTTGAAAGAAGCATCTTTATTTGGATTTATGGCTGATGGAGAAGTTCATCTTTTGGTGGCAATATTTGATTTTTTGTCTTGAATTTATCCTTTTGATCATAATATTTTTGTTCAAAATATAGGAGGTTGGTTTGGTCATACTCTGTTGAACAAGTTTATTTTATTCCTTGTTTGCTTCATAATTTTTTTCTTTTTAAAACTCGTGGACAAGTTTTCTTTTTGGAGGGGTAGAATGATGTAAGAAGAATAGGGGTTAATTGGGTAATTAGGTAATATTCTATGTTAATTCCCTTTTTACCCCCACTTGCAATAAAGCTCTATAAATAGGAATCTTTACCTCTTGCATCTAACACATTATTTGTTTTAATAAAAGATTTACAATCTTGATTCTTGGAGGATTAATCCTTGAAACTACTTAGGCTTCATAAAAAAGGGTTGCTAGTAGGTTAATTAAAAAAGAGAAGCAATGGGCCTTTAAAAAGGTTGTTGGCCATGAATTTCACAAATAAAAAAGACCAAATAAATCCAACGTGAGCCATGCATATGTGGGGTTTTCAAGTCAACTATGAATTGTTATTTGGGCTCCACACAAACCTAACATGATGGATATTGGATTTTCATGTACTGAGAAAATTTATACGGTGTCATTAGTCTTCAGTGAATTATAATTTACCAGTTGTACTATGGTCATACTCATTATGGGTAGAATTTAAATTTTATAGTTTTGCTACTTTTAGTGATTTTGTTTTCTATATTAGTAAATTTGTTATGCGACAGTTGCTCAATGTTATAAACTCATTTTTACCAATGCTACAGTTTATTTGACCATCATGGGTTGGTCTAGGTAAATAAGAGAACATCCCTTTGATAAAAGGCTAAAAGTTCATGGGTTCAATCCATGTGACCACCTACCTAGGATTTAATATCTTATGAGTTTCCTTGACACCCAAATGTTGTAGGGTTAAACAAGTTGTCCCGTGAGATTAATCTAATTGGGCATAAGCTGGTCTAGACACTCATGGATATATATATAAAAAAAAATCAATGCTATAGTTTATTTCCAAAGCCTAGTCATTAATAATTTTTTGCATGCTTCCTTTTATTGATTCTTTGATGTGCGAATTCATGCTAACATTTTTTTTCCCTTCTGGCTTATGTTTGATGATCTGTTGGACAGCGGGCACTGAAGGTATGAGGCTGGTCATTTATACTCGAATAAACAGTTGGTATTTTATCTTCTCATTTGTTATTTTTTCTTCTTCAGATCAAAGGTCGCGTTCTCGGATATGGCCATGTTGATTATGCAGAAACAATGTACCATTTTGGAACAGTATACTCTGATATCCTTGCTTTATCATATTAGTTTTGCCATATTGTTTTCTTTCATATTTTTCAAAAAGTTTAATCTTGTTTTGGTCTCTAAACTTTCAAGAATATTCCATTTTGGTCTTTATGCTTTCGAGAATATTTCATTTTGGTCTCTATAAATGTTTAAATTTGTTCTATTTTAGTCTATGAACTTTCAAAATGTCTATTTTGGTCCTTGGACTTCAAAAAGTAACCATTTTGTCCTTGCATTTATTTTGTTTTTAATAAATTAATAACATAGCTTGAAGTTCATGTTCTAATGTGTTAACAAGTGCACGTATTCAAACCTCATAGGTTAAAAGTTAAAACCAAGTATTGAGAGAGCTATTCTTTTTTAAATGGAGAAGTACTTTAACAAGGGTCAAATGGTTCCTTTCTAAAAGCTAAGGGACTAAAATAGATATTATAGAAGTTAGGAGACCAAATAATTATTCTTTTAAAAAGTTCAAGGACTAAAATAGACATTTTGAAAGTTCAAGTACAAAATGGAATCAAACAAGATCAACGACCAAATATCAAATGGTTATCAAACGAGATCATAATAACAAAAGTTAAATAATTTTACACGACCAAGTTTTGTTTCTTCAACGTTGATTACAGTTCCAATACTTCAAATAATAATATGTATTTTCCATGCAGGTGCTATACCTTCTTGGAGAGGAAAAAGATTCTGTGGCCCTGATCCAGGATTCTATTAGGATACTGGAGGTATATCATCATGCATTGGAAGGAATGCAACTTTCGTGTATATATATATATATACATACATATGTACATATATATATGTTTTTAACATGATATGAAACAATTCATTAAGGAAATGGAAAGAAACGAATGCTCAAAGATACAAACTCTAAGAGGAGAAAACAAAAATGAACAACAAATGAAGGGAAGCAACAATCAAAGCGTAACAAGTATCCTCAGAACAAGACTAAAACCAAGCAACCAAAAACCCAATTGAGGGCATAAAGAACAAACAGCTTAACAAGGTGAAATAAACGCATTCTGGCTTCGACAAGTATCTTGAATGAAAAATCCACCAAAAAGCTTTGAAAGAGAACACTGATAAGAAGACTTTAGGCGAATTGATTCTCTTGAAAAGTTAGGGAAGAAAAAGAAAACACCAGAGGTACGTGGAAAACTCTAGACCAGGGAGAAAAAACCACGATAAGAGTTTTTTATTTTAATTCAGATACTCAGTACACAATACAGGAACAGGTATAAATAACCAAACAATGAGAAACCCTAGACTGATAAAAGACAAAAACGCCCTTAGGGCTAAAATATAATTTCAACACTCCCCCTCAAGTTGGGGCGTAGATGTCAATGAATCCCAACTTGCTAACACAGGTGTCAAAAGTCTGTCTGGGTAACCCTTTGGTGAGAACATCCGCAACTTTTGGCTGGATGGAACATAAGGAATGCAAATGCTACCGTTATCCAGTTTTTCTTTGATGAAGTGTTGGTCAATCTCAACGTGTTTGGTTCTGTCATGTTGAACCGGATTGTGTACAATATTAATGGCAGCCTTGTTATCGCAGTACAGTCTCATCGGGTCATGACTTTCTTGATGTAGATCTACCAGAACCTTCTTCAACCAAATCTCTTCGCATATACCCAAGCTCATAGCCTTGTATTCGGCTTCGGCACTGCTTCTAGCCACGACGCCTGCTTCTTACTTCTCCAGGTAACTAAGTTTCCCCACACAAAGGTACAGTATCCTGAGGTAGATTTCTTATCTGTAACAGAACCGGCCTAGTCAGAATCTGTGTAGGCCTCGATACACCTTTTATCATGCTTTCTGAAAACCAAGCCCTTTCCAGGAGAAGACTTCAGATACCTCAGGATCCGTGTGATTTCCTCCATGTGTCTTTCACACGGAGCCTGCATGAACTGACTGACCAAGCTAACTGCATATGATATATCAGGTCTGGTATGTGACAGATATATCAGTTTTCCCACAAGTCGTTGATATCTCTCTTTGTTTACAGGAACATCATCTGCTGACTCTATCAGATTGAGGTTGGCTTCTACAGGTGTATCTGCAGGTTTACACCCTGTCATTCCAGTTTCTTTCAACAAATCGAGTGTGTATTTCCTCTGAGACACTAAGATCCCTTCTACTGATCTTGCTACCTCCATTCCTAGAAAATATCGCAAGGTATCGAGATCTTTTATCTCAAACTCATCTGCCATTCGTCATTTCAACTTGTCAATTTCTGCTGAATCATCTCCTGATAGTATAATATCATCAACATAGACAATCAATACTGCTATTTTTCCTGGTGTTGACTTAGTGAACAAGGTGTGATCTGAATGCCCTTGAACAAACCCTTGAGATTTAACAAAGGTGGTGAATCGATCGAACCAAGCTCTAGGGGACTGATTCAGTCCATACAAGAATTTTTTTAATTTGCACACCTGATTGTCAAACTGTGCTTCAAACCCTGGAGGTGGGTTCATATAAACCTCTTCTTCCAGTTCACCATTCAGGAATGCATTTTTCACATCCAACTGATGGAGAGGCCAGTCTTGATTAACTGCCACAGAAAGGAGGACACAAATAGTGTTAAGTTTTGCCACAGGTAAGAAGGTTTCTGAGTAATCCACTCCATACGTTTGAGTGAATCCTTTTGCAACCAATCTGGCCTTATATCTGTCGAGAGTTCCATCTGACTTGTATTTGACAGTAAACACCCACTTGCACTTTATGGTTTTGTGATTTCTCGGAAGACTAACCAGATTCCATGTTTTGTTAGTCTTAAGGGCCCGCATTTCTCATAATTGCACCTCACCATTCAGGAATTTCCAGAGTCTTGTGCACATTGCCCGGAATTATCATATTATCCAGGCTGGTGGTGAAAGCTCTAAATCTCGTAAACAGGTTACTATAAGACAAGAAGCTTGTCATAGAGTGTTTGGTGCACGACCTAGTACCTTTCCGCAGAGCTATCGGTGAGAACACAACTTTGCAGTTGATAGCAAATTATATGATATTTTTGGCACATGTAAGACATTATGCAAAATCAGTCCTTGAAGTGGGGATAAGTGGCCCTTTCCTGCAACGGGGGCAAATGACCCATCTGCCTGTCTCTTATACACATCTAGATGTGTATAAGAGACAGAACTTTATCTTCTTCCAATCTGACCTTTGAGCAAACTTCCATCAGGGACGACATTGGTCTTTGTCCCAAAATTCGGCTCCGAACACCATCAAACTTTGAGTTTAAGCCAGCCAAAAAATCATAAACACGGTCAGCATCCTCAATCTTCGAATACTGAACCCCGTCAATTGGGCAATTCCAAACTATTTCCCAACATAGATCCATCTCTTACCACAACAGTGATAATTTATTGAAATAGGATGTTACGTCGAGTGTCCCCTGCTTGCACTCATGCACTTGTTTTCTCAAGGTATAACAACGTGAAGCATTCTGCCTCTTCGAGTAAAGTTTTTGGACAGCTTCCCAGATATCCCGAGCATGAGCTGAGTAAAGAAGAGGCTTCCCGATCTGAGGCTCCATACTATTTATTAAAATTGAGCGAAGGAGAGAATCCTCCCCCTTCCATATCCGTTCTTGAGGATCCCTAGGGTTTGGTCTGGGTATTTCCCCTGTTAAATATCCGAACTTGTGCCGCCCCTCGAGAACCATCCTCACAGATTTGTGACCAAGAAAAGTAATTCTGTCCATTAAGTTTTTCGCCAACGGAAATTCCTGCAGAATTGCCTACAAACCTAGACATAATGTTTGTGAAAGGTAAAGTAGGGTAAGTAGTTACCGGAGTTTCTGAACATAATGGAACCCCCGGTTATGTATCTGGTAGAAAATCTGTTGATGGATTGGCCGAAGATCTAACGGCTGCTCCAAGGGCAGAAATTTGATGTTGAAGGTTTGCCAGTTGCTGTTGAACACTAACAGTCCCACCATGAATCATTGTAGGTTGTTTCTACTCATAAACCCCTGAAGATATCGTTTCTGTCGGTGTGAGAAAACCAACGGGAGGAGCTGGCTGACCAGAGGAAAAATAGTGGGAGACAAGAAGTTGCTGTAAAGGGTTCTGCTGGACCGGGTTCGATTGGATCGGGTTTGGCTGGACCGGGTGGTTCAAATGATGTTGTGGGTTCTGGTAGACCGATATATCGGGCACATTCAGAGGGCTTGGAAGACTCGATGATGATGGAAGACTCGAAGATGGAAGACTTGAAGATGGAAGACTCGAAGATGGAAGACTCGATGGGTAGACAGAACTAGGTAACACCGGAAGGGAGAACGACTGACCTGAAACACTTCCGCTGGCAGGATCTGGAGCGGAATCAGCAACTGTAAATCCCGGTGGCTGGAAAACATAGGAAGTCGACAACGGACGCTTATATCTAGGCTGGGTTGACGGCGGATGGTCAAGTCTCGATTGCAGCGGCGGTAGTGTGGTTGAAGTCGTCGTCGGCAGTGGCGGGGGTCCTCCGACGACAGCGACAGTTGGATCGATTAGGGCTGGTTGAATCTGAATCGGTCCAAGTAATGACCGTAGGTATTGATCGACGGTAGCCCTAATTTCAGCACTATTAGAGTTTTCTCTTGGAGTTCCATCCCCTACTAGAGTCGATGACTGAATCTTTTCTATTCTAGCAACGTTCTCATCACTATGCTCTGATACCATCTTGAAAAGTTAGGGAAGAAAAAGAAAACATCAGAGTTACGTGGAAAACCCTAGACCAGGGAGGAAAAACCACGATAAGAGTTTTTTATTTTAATTCAGATACTCAGTACACAATACAGGAACAGGTATAAATAACCAAACAATGAGAAACCTAGACTGATAAAAGACAAAAACGCCCTTAAGGCTAAAATATAATTTCAACAGATTTAAATCTTTGAAAAATTCTCTAATTTCGCTCTGACCATAAATCTGAAGAGCTTTAACCACATTAACCCAAAGAAGATTTGCCTTTGGAGCCAAATAAAGGGCACGTAAGAACTTGAAAGATATTTTCTCTGAAATTATTTGAGAGGACCTGCTGAAGGTTAAATAAAAGGAGAAGCTTAAACCAACAGGAACATGCACAAAGATATTCAAAAGAAGATATCATTGAAGGATTCTCCTGCTGATATAACCCTTGTATTATATCGTATTTTATGTGGGACATATTTCACAACCTTTTATTGTTTGGTCATGCAGGAAGGTGGTTTAGGTGAGTCAATTCTCTGCATTAGAAGATTGCGATATCTTGCTAAGGTTAGGCTTTATCCTATAATGGGAGCTGTGATTTTTCTAAGTTTAGGTTTTATCCTATAATGGGAGCTGTGATTTTTCTACTCTTATACCAAGTTTATTTGGGGAGGAATATTGTGTTTTGTCAATAGCTTGATAGTAATGCAAGGTCCCTTATAGTTTTCATTCATCAATAAAATTGTTTCTTATCCAAAAAAAAAAAAAAGCAAGGTCTCTTATATAAAGGCCATCTACTAGTAAAAGAACTATATCGAGATTATTTATTATCATAATTTAAAAACTAATTTTTACAACTAATATGGGACAATAAAACAACTTCACCTTCCCTGGTGTAGACACTGCTTTACAAAGAAAACATGAGAGATGATTAAAGCACATTTGAATTTGTTTTTTGCCAGTAACATTAGATTTCTTCACTTTCATTTATGATTGTAGAATATATTAAAGCATATGTGAGTATTTTAGTTCTATCTTGTACATTTTCCTCTTCCAATTCGTTCCCCTTCTTAATCACGTTTTATTGTTCTACTTGAGCTGCGGTTCATGTTTTTGTTATTTTCCTGATGCTTCAGATGCATATGAAGTCAAATAATCTTTTGGAGGCTGAGAATGTACAAAGAAAAATTTTGCACATTATGGAATTATCAAAGGTTCATCTTGATTTTTTTCCATCTTTTTATGTTTCATCTTTTGCTTCGGGTGTAGTGCTTGTAATGGCTTTTCCTTTTTGATGTTGAGTACGTGCAATTGGTTTTAGTAACTTCTAGATTTCTCTCTCTCACTCTCTCTCTCAATTTATGTCTTAGCAAAGAATTTTTACTTCATGCTTCTAACATAAAGGTCATGGGTCTTGGATCTTGACATGACACGTCCATGGGTTAGTTCACAAAATGGCAGATTTGGTAATGAATGCTCAAATCTTTTCCATTGTTTGGCGAACAGTTTAAAGAAGCATTTTGTTACTGAAATACCTGGTGAAAATGGAAGTAACTTACCTCAGGAGAGTATGTAGTGCACAAAGTGGCAGACTTTTTTAGCAACCTCTATAACCAAAACGAAAAAATAAAAGACTATCACTAACTCCTTACCACCGCATTTCATATGACCAAACTTATTAGACATGCTCAAGTTTGTTTTTGATCATCAAAACTAGCCCTGAAATGATCCATGTCAGATATTTTTGCAGGCTTTTGGTCCATCATTCCATGAAAAAACAGACACACAAGAAAACATAGACGCAAAATTTGATTTGAATGCACAAAATTAGAGTCGAGCACAGACCCATGTATGGGCAGAATTAGAAACCAAAAAATTTTTGTTTATATTATTCTATCTTTTTTCCTTTTCTGGAATCATTCCAAATATTAGCTACTTTTTATCAAAATAAGCATACAAACCAAATGTGGATAGCAGGATTGTTGGAGAAAATTTCAACCACTCATGCATCCTCACGACCCAGCTTGTGAGACAGAGGGTGGAGGATTTTGCTGGTGCATGGAGCCTATGCATGACTGATTTGTTAGTTAAACTTCAGGGTTTTTGAGGTAAGAAAAATGGGGTTAATTAGGTAATTGGGTAATAGTCCAGGTTAATCCCCTTTTTACCTCCACTTGTATTAAAACTCTATAAGTAGGAGCCTTTCCCCTCATGTATGGAAAATAAATGAATAATACTTTTCTTTCAAGAATTCTCCAAGATTCGTAGTCTACATCAGATGTAAGAAAAATGGCATTAACTGGGTAATTGGGTTATTGAGTAATAGTCTAGGTTAATTCCCTTTTTACCCTTAATTATATTAAAATTCTATAGATAAGAGTCTTCTCCCTCATGTATGGAGAATAGATGAATAGTACTTTTCTTTAAAAGATTCCCCAAGATTTGTAGTCTATATCAAATTGGTATTAGAGTGTTTTCAAAGCGCAAGGCGCACCTCAAGGCGACAAGTCCCTTGATTGCCTCAAAGCGAGAGGCGACAAAAAGGCGACGGCCGAACGAAGCGAGGTGCAATAAATAAATAAATAAATATATAATATATGTAGAAGAAGAACATAGGTTTATATACAAATGTCAAAGCCTCAAAGATTAATAATAGTAATCTAATAAATAAAAATGAACCAAACTCTAAAAGTAAAAGTTCAAGACATGATCAAATGTCAAATTCAACATCATCCCCATCTAAATCTAAGGTTTCATCCATTGCTCCCCCTTGGCCATTGTCCTCCTCAATGTCTAATTCCTCTTTATCGTCGTCTTTATCTTCATCACTAAACACTTGTATAGTTGGTGTTTGCTTTTGAACTCTAAAAGTGGAGGTAGAGGCAGCTGACTTTCCTTTTGATCTAGTGTACGTGATGGGTTCTCTAACGCCACTAGCACGAGCTACATCTCCCCATGTGAGGTCGTCGTCATAAAAAACTAACTCATTGTCAACTTCAGTTTCATTATTTTCTTCATCCAATGTTCCGACCAACCATTCATTACTTTTGTCTATGTGATCTAAGGAGATTGGATCAAGTTGATCCTTTAAATCAAAGCGCTCTTTAAGTGCTTGATTATACTTTATATAAACGAGATCATTTAAGCGCTTCTGTTCCAACCTGTTCCTCTTTTCGTATGAATCTACAAATTATTAACCAATATAGAATTAGAAGTTTGTTTTAAATTTTAAATCAATAAGGTAGAAAACAAAATGATCACTTACATGTTCAAAAAACACTCCAATTGCGCTCACACCTAGAAGCGCTGCACGTCAGATTAAGGACTCTCATGGCTAACTTTTGCAAAACTAGAGTACTACCAACATAAAGAGCCCACCATGATGCTATTCACACATTTGATATGATTCAGAAGAAATAACATACTTATATACACTTACACTATTAATGTAGTAGGGAATGTGAGTCCTTACTTGGCGTCTTAACTTTTCTTGTATTGATTGCTAAGTCAATGCCGAACATGCCTTTTAGCTTCAGAATATAACTCTAATTCCACTGTGCATTGATTTTGATCACTAATAGATGGTATTAATCTTTGTATAACTTTAAGAAGACCACTCATGACTTCAACATCTTGAGTAATTCTATTCTTGTGGTCATAAAAAAGTGATGGATTCAAATAATATCCAGCAGCATGTAATGGTTGATGAAGTTGACAATCCCATCTTCTATCAATGATCTCCCAAATTGGTTTGTACTTCATCTCATTATCATTAAACCCACTCTTAATGGCCTCTTTTGCCCTATCCATCGCCTCATAGATATATCCCATTGCAGGTTTATCACCATCGACAAGTCTAAGTACTTGAACTAATGGTCCGGATGCCTTTAAAGTGTGTTCCAAAAGGATGACATCAAAAACGGTGTCGGCTGCTCTCTTTCCCTTTGGATCTTTTGCCCATTTGGAAGTCGTCCTTTCTAAAAAATAAACATCTTTCTCAAGTTCGCTTTATTCCTATGGATACTTGCGAGGGTAAAAACAATGTTGCAAAACGTGTAATCGCTGGTCTCACCAATTCATGTTGATTGGTGAACTCCCTCATCATGTTAAGTACATACAAGTGATTATAAATAAAACCACTTAGTGCTACAACCCTTTTAAGGTACCTTTTGATCTGATCGATCTTTCCAATGTCCTCTAGTATCAAATCTAAACAATGGGCAGCACATGGTGTCCAATATAAATGTGGCCGCTTAGCTTCCAAATATTTGCCAGCTAGGACATAGTTCGAGGCATTATCAGTCACAACTTGGACAATATTCTCTTCTCCCATCTTTTCCACCATGCTATCCAAGAGTTCAAATACTTTTTCTCCAGTTTTGATGCATGAAGATGCATAAATTCCAAAAACAATGTCCCCGCAGCAGAGTGCACTAAAAAAATTTATCAAGGTTCTATCTCTTCTATCAGTCCACCCATCAAACATCAAAGAACAACCTTTTTTTTCCATTCAACCTCATGATTGCTCATTAAATTTTTTGTATGTTCTACTTCCTCTTTTAAGCCTGTCACTCTAGCTTCATGATAAGAAGGAGGTATCAACCCAGGTCCAAATTATCCCATGGCTTCAATCATTATTTGAAAACTTTTCAACTGAATTGTATTCAAGGGAATACTTGCTTGATAAATTCAATACATGATAAATTGAACTGTAGCATCTCTCCCTTCTTTGTTGTATTTTCCGGTGATGGTTGATTGCTTCAGCTTCTTTAATCTATTCCACTCATTAACTACCTTGGCTGGATTTGGATATACAAATTTATCCATTGCTCCTTTAGTTCGTGGTGGATGTGCTTGCGGTTGTGATTAAATTGCTCGTTTTTTAGATGTTCCGGTACTTGATCCACATCCACCAACTTCTATCTCATCTCCATCAATTATATTCAAATCATAAGCACCACCATAGTTGGGGAGGGCATTGCGTTCCTCCCTTTTTGCTTTTGTCTTCATTTGGTACTCCTTCAATTCCTCTCTTACATTGGTAGGGCACTTCAAGCATGCTTTAACATTTCGGTTTCCACCCACTAAGTGTTGTGTTGTCCGACAAATGCCACCCTTTGTGATTTTTCCACAAAACATACATTTACATGTGTTCGTATCTTTTTCGTTTTCTAAGATGACATATTGTCAACCAGGATGTTTCTATTTTTGCTCTCCTTCTCCCATTCTATTATAAAACAATGAAAATAAACCAAAAAAACTTAAAAAAAAAAGGAAGAAGCCTATTTTAGAAATGTTTCCACTCAAAATTAAATAAAAACTTAAAAAGTATACTGAAAAAAGGAAAAAAAGACTAATCTTTTTAAAAAACTAATCTTTTTAAAAACAAGTTGAATATGAAAAACAACAAGTAGTATACTGAAAAAACGAAAATAAAAAAATCGGAAAAAAACAAGTTGGAAAAAAAAAGTATATTGAAAAAAACTAATCTTGTTCAAAAGAAAGTTAAATATGAAAAAAGAAAAAAAAAAAACAGAAGAAAAAGCAAAAAACCTAATCTTTTTCAAAAACAAAGTTGAATATGAAAAACAATATACTTAACTGCTCTCCTTCTCCCATCCTATTATAAAACAATGAAAATAAACCAAAAAAACTTAAAAAAAAAGGAAGAAGCCTATTTTAGAAATGTTTCCACTCAAAATTAAATAAAAACTTAAAAAGTATACCGAAAAAAGAAAAAAAAGACTAATCTTTTTCAAAAACTAATCTTTTTAAAAACAAGTTGAATGTGAAAAACAAGTAGTATACTGAAAAAACGAAAATAAAAAAATTGGAAAAAAAAAGTATATTGAAAAAAACTAATCTTGTTCAAAAGAAAGTTAAATATGAAAAAAAAAAAATTGAAGAAAAAGCATACTGAAAAAAAACCTAATCTTTTTCAAAAACAAAGTTGAATATGAAAAACAGTATACTTAACTGCTCTCCTTCTCCCATCCTATTATAAAACAATGAGAATAAACCAAACAACTTAAAAAAAAGAAGAAGCCTATTTTGGAAATGCTTCCACTCAAAATTGAATAAAAACTTAAAAAGTATACTGAAAAAAGAAAAAAAACTAATTTTTTCAAAAAGTAATCTTTTTAAAAACAAGTTGAATATGAAAAACAACAAGTATACTAAAAAACGAAAATAAAAAAATCGAAAAAAAGGTATATTGAAAAACTAATCTTGTTCAAAAGAAAGTTGAATATGAAAAACAAAAAAGAAAAAAGAAAAAACAGAAGAAAAAGCATACGAAACACATAATGAAAGTCTGAAAAAAAAAAAAACTTGAATATGAAAAACAACTAGTATGCTGAAAAACAAAAATAATAAAAAAAAAGTCGACCTTTTTGGGAAAACAATGAAGATAATGCTGAAGAAGTTGAATGAAAACTGAATAAAAATGCTTCCTTTTTATATAAACCCACAGAATTTGAAGAGAACAACTACAATAGAAAAAAAAAAAGAACTACAAAGCCTTTGTTTTTTGTTTTTTTTTTTAATGAAACCACTTAGAATCTGCCGAGAAGATCTAGAATGGAGAGAGAAAAAAAAACTAACCTTTTTGATTGCTTTTTCTACCCTTCAAAATTGCAGTCGAAGAACTTGAATGGAAAAGTTGTAGAAAATATCTTCCCCCTTTTTTTTTTGGAAGAATCTCAGAATATTAGGAGAAGAAGAACTTCAAACTTGGAAGATAAAAAAATAGCCCAAACGTGGAGAATAGGAAGAGACAATCACGTTTTTCTATATTAATTTTTGCTTTTTCGTGTATATTTTAATATTAGGTTGCTTTTTCGTGTATATTTTAATATTACCTATAACGCTTGGAGTCTTGATGAACTTGATGGAAATTTTTATTCAAGATGTTAGAAGATATGATGCGGGTGTTAAGGGGGTGTCAACCTAGTTGAGATGCCTGGGTGCACCTCCTGATTCTCTATTTGGTAATATTTTTTCATTATATCAATGAAAAGTTTTGTTCCTATTTCAAAAAAAAAAAAAAAAAAGATGTTGGAAGATGGTTTGGTCATACTTCGTTGTACAAGTTTATTTCATTTCTTGATTGTTTTATTTTTTTTTCTTTTTAAAACTCGAGGACGAGTTTCTTTTCGGAGGGTAGAATGATGTAAGAAAAATTGGTAATTGGGTAATTGGGTTATAGTTCAGGTGAATTCCCCTTTACTCCCACTTGTATTAAAACTCTACAAATAGGAATCTTCCCCTTCATGTATGAAGAATAGATGAATCATACTTTTCCTTCAAGAATTCTCCAAGATTTATAGTACACCAGTTTTGTAAAATAAGCGAAGGTTTTTCTCAAATGTTGAAGACTCTAAAGTAGTGTTTCTTAACTCAAATTCTAATGGCTCAAAAAACTTTCTAGTGATACCATACTTCATATCGGTCTATACACTATACACATACACAAGGTTGTTACTTCTAAAACAGAACGAGTATCAAAATTAATATTTAGTGTATTTTGTATTGTATGTTTTAATTTTTAACTAACATTACCTCTATTTAATAGTATTTCTTTAACCTTCATGGGTTTCTTTTTTTGTTTGTTTGTTTTTTTTTTTTTTTGGTTGTGCGCGCACTTGGGTACGTACATGCTTTCTTGGTCAACTGACAACACTTGGTATATCTCTTATGGGTGTAGGGATGGAATTCTCTGGAAACTATAAATTCTGCTGACGGCTTGGCCTCAACGCTATATGCTAATGGATGGCTCAAGGAAGCTCAAGAGCTTCTTGAGAGGTAAACTGAGAAGTGTTAGTAATTTTAGAAAAAGAAGGTTTTTCTGATGAAGTCGTTGTTTTCAGGTGTCTTGATGCACGAAAAAGTTTACTTCCTGAGGATCACATCCAGGTTTAAAATTTTTAACATTCTGATTGAATTACAAGGATGCAATTAATAAAATAACTGTACTCTTTTTTCCTTTTTATTGAATTTTTGTTTATGTATGTGAGAGAAATGATGAGGTTTTAGAAAATGAATTTGTTTTTGGTATTGGTATGAGACATCTTGCTCCTCTTCTCATAGATGTGTCACATGATGGATTAATTAATTATCTGGCACGTTTGACTTCCAATAACCCCATATCTACTATTGTGGTGGCTGGTGCAGATTGGTGCTAACATGCTTCACCTTGCTCGGGTGGTGTTGCTATGTTCCAATAAACTAAAGGCAACTGATACTTCCAAAGCAGTTATGGGAATTGATAAAGCAAGGGAACTTTTAAATAACTCTATAAGGTATGTATCGAGTCATTATTTATTATTATTTTATTATTTTTTCCGTTTTTTTTAAAGGAGGAAACATATGGTTTCATTGGTTGAGTGAAATATAAAAAAGATGGGAAAGTGTGAAGACCCAACCACCTATGCACAAGAGACCTCCCTGCAGCGACAAGGTAGAAAGACTAATTAGAAAAGGGGGGAAAAACATTTACACCAATAATGGAGGTACAAAGAGTATTATCCATTAAAGATTGAAGGAGGAAACTTTATCATTGCTTTTTATTGGAATTTATGTTGGAAAGGAAACGCCTGGATCTTCATAGATAAGCAACAAAATATCCACACTTCTATTTAATCTACATCTTTTCTTGCTTTAGCGTGGTGTCGTGGAGTAAACCATCTCCTCCCTTTTGTAACTATAGCCTATAGATCCTCTTAATACATGGAGGTGTTTTTTGTAATTAATCATATATAGGGCTTTGCAACCTAGCTAGCAATCTTGAACAAAAAAAATTGATGATATTGAGTACTTAATGGCATTATTCATCGAGGAATTCCAATCTTTGTTGGAAAATAAGTCAAGACCATCTAGCAACATTATGAAAGATTTACTTTGTGTGGCTTTTTTTTATTGAGCTGGTTAAATATGTTCAAGTGTGGTCATATATATGTTACAATTATAAACCACCTATCATGGACATGCTTTAGCCCCAAAATGTTTTGTGTGGACATGACAAACTTTAGCCCCCAAAATGTTTTGCTAGGTGTCCATGCGGTCCTAAGGAGGTTTCTTGGTTCAACCTTCCTAAAGTCCCTGTTTACAGACATAAACACTTACACGTAGAATATAAACAATTAAACAGACATCAATTCGACTGAGAGGACAATCATGAACACCAGACTTGGGAAAATTGGGACCAAGTCGATTTTTATTATTTCTAGAATAAAGGACAAATTGCCTCAAAATCGGACACAATAGGACTCCTTGAACATTCTTCAAGGTAGTCCTTTTATAGGGTTGGGGAACTCTCACCCCTTGCCACGTATTGCTCCATTGGCCCATGCATGGGGGACATGTAAAGAACCCTCTCTCTCATTTACAATATTTTGGCCACAAAATCCCTTCTTCATTAATGGAAAATCCTTGGTTTTTGCCACTTGTCAGTTCCTCATGGCAATCTCCATAACCTTTCTCAACATGCCAAGAAGTCCATGGAGGGAAAACTTTGTGGTTAGACCTTCTCCTAGGTTATAAATACTTTCCTCATTTGCTTTGCTTAAAGGGATTTCAAGAAGCCATTAGTGGGAGCTCTCATTCGTTTGGATTTTATCAGGTGAAATCTTGGGGGTTAGAATGACCTTCTTATGCATTTAGCAAACCGTATCCACCTAAGGGGGCACACGTTGTGACTTGCACGACAAGGTCATGGAGATTGCTAGGTTGGGTTTGGAAACATTTTTCACTTCCCCAAGCAATATTCAAGAAGTCCAAACATGGCACTTTCCCCATCAAAGACGAAGGCTCAAAGATTTTAGGGGAGGATTCTTCATTTGGAGGAACAAATGGGTGTGCCTCAGGTGAAATTCATGAGGTAACTCCTATATACGGAGAGGAAACCATTACCATCCAATGCCCCTTCTTCCATTTTAGTTGCAAAGCATTATCACGAGCATGCAACTATAATGGAAGCCTTAGTTAGAACGTTGGGTGAACACATAGAAGGGCAGGTGATTTTAGCCAGTGACAAACCATGCGACATTTCACGATGCCACAAGGGTTAGTCTTCATGCCTTGCGAATGAACCTCGACGCGTTAAAGAAGGAAAATTGTCAACTGTAGGCAACCTGTGAAAAATCATTCATAGAACTTGAGCCGGGTGCATTTGAACTCTCTTTAACAAGTGGATGCCTAGCTGAATGTTAGCCCAATCTCAGAACCTCAAGTCAGGCCTCAAGAGGTCACAATGGTGGATAACAATACTGGTTCTGAGAGCGAATCAAGCCATGAATTATGCCAAATTAACGAAGACGAAGACTCAATGTGTGAAGTCTTCCATGACTCTGAATCATATCCAAACAGGTAGGGTAAGTCACTTCGGGATCCAGAGGGTCCTTTGCCTTCCCATATTTGATTGGTAAAGAGAATCAAGAGTACGAGGCTAGGAGCAGGGGATGGGAAGAGGGAGGAAGTGTCCAGTGAACTTGGACCACATGACAACCACCTTCCAACATGCACATACAGACAAGATGCGGGTTAAGGAATTCAACAATCAAAAGGGTTGTAATAGGCATTTTGTGAGGCATCTTTGATAGAAGTTTACTTCGAAATGGGCATGCTACAACACTTGGGAACAATGAGGAGTTTTAGCAGCGAAGAGAAGTCTTACAAGTTTGAATTTTCAATTTGAATTAGTACAAGATCAAGTAGTTAGTGAATAAATAAGGGGATAATTATCCATGTTTATCTACACATGAACGGATAAGGACAAGAACTCCATCCTTATTCATTAAAAATTCCCCTTTTTCACATTCTACCATTTTCTCATGTCTATAAGGGTGCATTTGGAGCAAGGAGTGGAGTTATTTAGTATGAGGAGTTGTTTAGTCATGGAACCTATAGTGTATGGGATCAGTAAGTCATAGAATTAATGTTAATAAACCGTGGCATCTGCAGTGAGTTTAAGGACTCCTTGGATCAAACAATAAGTAGAGTTAATAACTTCACTCCATCCTACCTAACTCCCCCCAAACACCTCCTAAAAGACAAACTTGAGGTTTGTTCAAGGGGCCTTTTGTCTAAGATCTGTACGAGTGTAAAGTCTTATTACCTCGAGAGAATTAAAGTTGTTAGAGATTTGCATCACCCGTATCTTCCTTTCCTTGTGTATACTTTACTTAGTCTTATCACTTATGGCTTTCTTCTGCTTTGTCTTCAAAAAGTGAGCGAGTTAGAGGTTGAACTAAGAAGTCCCCTTAGGCCGCATGGAAACTTGACAAAATTTTTGGGGCTAAATCTTGTCCGTGACAAGTGGTATTAGAGCTGCGTTAACTGACATCACCTACCATTAGTGAACAGGAAACTGAAGTGTAGATTGGTAACATGGGAAGGAAAAAAGCAGTTATGCTCAAACAATTTTTCCTGAAGACTGGAAATAATCTTCTACTTAGTGTCAGGGGAACAACATTTTTAAATAGGTAAATTGGCAAGTCGTACAATTTAAAATGCTTACTGGTAAAAAAAAACACTTCTAGCTTCTTGAATTAATCTTCTGAAATATAGAATTATTGATCATCAATCACGTTAGCTTTACAGGTTTAATAGGGTCGTCCAAAATCCTTTCCCACACAATACTCTTCATGAAAAATAAGGATAGTTCACTTATATGATTTTATGACTTAAAATCACCGTAGTACAGCTGGTTGTAATTGATTTTACAGCAAGTTTATGCAAATCTCTCTCAATGATAGGATATCACGAGGAGTATTAAATAAAATAAGCAAGCACGGCGAGAAGAAAAAAGTTCATAAAGATGGAGAAACTGAAAAGGACGGACGTACAGCACTTATCATACTGGTTTGTTTTCCTTTCTCTACAATGAAGAATTGAAGTTTCTTCATATTTAATGTTTTCCCATTTTTCTCAAGATATTATTATAACTTTGTCCTATATAACTTATCATTTGAAAGTTAGGTTTTCCCCTGTTAAATTTGTTTTCCTCCAATATATCCATAACTGAATGTTCTTTTAATATGTTTTACTCCATAGTCATTCACTCAATTCATGAACTTTTAAGCTAGAGCAATTTCATGGTACTGCCAATAGGCTTGAAGGTTTGAGCACACAACTATGTTATATTTAGTCATTTATTAAATGTGAATTTATTCAAAGGCAACCAAAATGACATGAGCAAGAATGCAAATGATTATTTATTTATTTACAAGAAATAACTTCTCATTATGTCAATGACAAAAAATAAAGTTCAAGAAATACAAACTCCCAAGTTGTGAATTTATTCAAGAAGCTTTTTGTGACAAGTTGGGGTATGTGCTGTTTTGTGTGGGACCTTTAGAGAGAGAAATAGTCATTCTATATCTGGTTCCTCGTTAAATTTCATGTTTTTTTGTTATATTTTTTTTGAAAAGGAAATAAAGCTTTTCATTGATAAAATGAAAAGAGACTAATGATCAAAGTACCAGGAAACCAACATAAATAGATTTCATGTTTTTTTTTTGGACTTCAGTGGTGGAGCTTTCTTTTGTTGAAATTACCTGTTAGGCCTTATTTTACATCATTGAAGGCCCATTTTGTGAGCTTCTTTTTTGTTTTTCCTTATATTCTTTCATTCTTTTCATTAAAAGCTTAGTTATTCATTAAAAAAAGGGGTCTTTTACCAAGAATATTATATTAAGATGTGTAAAAGTATACCATGTATGTTAAACATGTGTTAATTAAATACATCCGTGCTTCCTATACCACAATTTTTTAATTGATAGTGTGCATCACTGCGTTTGTGCCATGTTTGATATGATTCGTATCCATGTCGTTGTCCTACGATTATGTCTCTCAGTGATTAAGACTCAATAAAATTTAAATGATTTTAATTGATTGTTTGGGTAGGAATTTACTCATGTCAATAGGGCTCATCTGTATTGTGTTTGCAGTTACAATCACTTGATTCTCTCGGGCATTTGGAGATCATCCTGCAAGAGATGCAAGTATCAAAGGTTAGCTGTGATGGCTTAAATAAGCGATAGTATCTGTTGCCTTGCAATGTGCTTTTTAAATTGACAAATATTATGCAAAACTTGAGTATATACAATTTTAAGTAGTAGGCAGTGAGTAAATTCTCTTTTCAACACTATGGAAATAAAAAAAAGTCCAAAAAGAATTACGTTTGGATTGTCCTCATCAGTAGCCTTGACACAGCCGATTTGCTCCAGAGGAAATTCTTCTTTATTCCTTATGCCCTCACTACTATGTTCCCTTTGCCAAGCGAATGGGGTGTTGATTTTCATGTTTTTTTTTGGGGTTTTCTATGTCATTTTTGAGTGTTAATCTTTTTTCATTTTTTCAACGAAAAGTTTAAATGCTTGTTTTATATATATAGAAATATAAATATAAATATAAGAGGCTACTTTTGAAAGACTAAAACCTAGAAGAACAAGCACAGAGAGAAGTGAGAAAAGACAACAAGAAAGTTTTTTTAGTTTTATTGAATTCATTTGGATCAGTGGACACTCCCTAAGAGCAAGAGTCTGTTTTGGTTGTGTTTTAATTGATTGATGTAATTCCACTGGCTCTTCTGCTACCACTTTGAGTAACTGGAATGTTGTTGCAGAAGGATCCTTCGCTAGTTGAGGCTGAGAATGTACTCTCTGAATGCTTTTCTGCTTATCAAAAGGTAACACGTTCCAGTGATATTTCTTTTATTCTGTCCAATGATTCAATGAGCGTGACATCAATGACCACATGGTTGATACATTATTTATTTGTGTTTAAAAAATATTATTTACTTACAGTCTTTCATTCGTGATCTACTACCTGAAATGACTTTTGAAATCTCAGGTAGTTTGAAACACTTACTATTACTGTCATTATTATCATTATTATTATTTTGTTTATAAAATCTAGCCAATATTTTGAGATTGTTATCAAACTGACTTTTGTTTATGTTGATAATCAATCCCCTATCCAAGGCTGGATATGTAATTTAAAATTCATAAGAGAATTTTATAGGATCACTGGGAAGTGATTTTTAAGTTTTGTGCCGGATGAAGTGGTGGTTAAATGAGTTCTAGGAATTGTTTAATCATTGTAGTTTGTTACTCTGTTAGAATCCTGGTAAAAAGGCTTCCATTTCCTGCAGTTGTACAGAGACATTTGCAAGAGGTTTTTGTTTCTTAGCTAAAAGAAATTCTTTTAAGATCTTATTTTGTTAGAATCTTTATTGGAACCTAAAATTCTTTTCTTTACATATATTTTATTGAACTTTGCTCAGTGATATGGTATTGCACCTCTTTTATTAGACTGACGTGAAATAAATAGTCGACCGTGTCATTAGCCCAATTAGCCAAAGCTTTACTTATCTTCCTGAGATTCAAATTCCCATCTCTTTTTGAACTTAAAAAGTGACAAAAAGAGACTGGAGATATGTTAAGATGCATTTTTGTGGAATGTGTTTTCTCAAGTGATTTCATAGTACTTGATGTATTTACACCTCGTATCTCATATTTTTGTTCTTAAGAATACCAACCATCCTGAGTTGACCTAGTGATAAAGGTTCATCTAAATAATTAATGGCTTAAAGAGAATGAGCCGAGTCATGGTGACCACCTACTTAGATTTAATAGCTTGTAAGTTTCCTTGGCAATTAAATATAGTAGGTTAGGTGATTGTTTCATAAGAATAGTTGAGGTGTGCAAGTTGGAGAAAACACTCGTAAATATCAAAAGGAGAAAGTGATTCAAAGATTATTTCAAAAGTAATGGAATTAAAAAAAAAAAAAAAAAGAAATTTAAAAAGTTCACCAACCAAACAAAATTTCTATATTAGAAAAACCAATTAACACTATTAGCAAATAATTTTTAACATCATTCTGAAGCTTTTTCGGTTGGAAGTACAGATGCTGAAATGCTCATTCATACCATGTCATAGTGCACAAACATTAATACTTTTATGATTAGACACGTTCTAAAGATCTTAAACTAAATTGTGAATGGCAACGCTTATGCAGTTCAAAGGTTCAACTTTCGACACTCCTGAAGTCAAGGCCGAGTACTGCACATGTTTGAAGCGTCTCTCAAGCCTGATTAGTGATGCCGAAACGAGTAAGAAAACAAGAAGAGTCAGTTTGCAAGATCTGCAGGATGAAATCAGTCGCCTTGAGGTTGAATTGTCTCCATACAGAAAACAAAAAATCTAACATCTTGTTGCCTCTTTTGGCCTGGAATCATTAATATGGCTTCCCTCACCTAAAGCAGCAACATGGGGAAGGTTCTTTACTTACCCTCCTATTTCTTAATTATTTATGTTGGTATGTTTTTTTTCTTTCCTTATTCTACATTTGGCCTAAGCCTTCAACTGGTGTTCTTTTTGCAATAAGCGCTGCTTTTGGGAGTTTGTTTTTTCCTCCCTTTTGTAATATCATTGATTTCTTCACTTTAAACATCGTATAATATTAGTTACATAAATTATGTTAACCTATGGTTTATGTAAAAGTGTGAACATTGAAGTTTATTTTGACTAAGCTTGGCTTATGTTGACAATTTTCATTAGCAACTTTTTGTTAGACGAAAGCTGCTAGATAGAACAGATTTCACCCTATCTTCGAATAAAAACATCCAAGACATTTATTCATGGGGGGCTTGAAGAACTATTTTAGGAAAAATAACCTTTTCAGGAGCAACTAAAGTTTCAAAATGTGCTCCTTTTAGTATCCAAAGTCATTCAGAGACTATTTCGTTTAAGGTTTTAAAAATGTCTTGGGGATAAAAAATGTCTAGAAATAATATATTTGAGAATAAGATATCTGAGAATCAAAATTAACCGTAGGAAAAATGTTATAAGAATTTTATGAATAAAAATGGTTTGTATTTAACCTATAGAATTAAGCATGACCATCTTATGTAATTTTAATAGATCAATTAATTAAGCAATTGATATCATTTGATATATTGATAAAAAAAAAAATACTTAGTTAAGGATTTAATGATAATTTTAATTATGTATATTTGAAAAATGTGTAATTTATAATTTAAATTAAATAATTAATATATTTAATGAACGTTTTATTGATTATAATTGGACTATTTTCAAATATAGAAAAATGAGTTTATTTATTTACAAATATAGCAAAATATTGTTTATCTGTGATAGACATGGATAGACATAGATACACATGGATAGATATATTAGTGTTAGTGATACTGATAGACACAGTGTATCATTAAACAATCACATTTTACTATATTTGAAAATATTTCTAACAGTTTTCTCATTTAAAACAATTACTTATTATAATTTAATACTTATTTATTTAATTAGTTAAGTTTAGTATTAATAATAAGCTCAATTAAATGATCTAAGAAAATACATTTTTAACAAACAATATATTGTATAAAAAGTGAAATTGAGTAGCAAATATGAAATGTTAATAAAAAATACTAAAAAAATGTTGTATAATTATGATACGTCAATAATGAATAAAAAATAAACATTAATCACACTAAATAATTATTTGATTATAAGTAATCAATAAAGTAATAAATTATGATTCTTTAAAAATAAAATTTTATACTAACTTAGTTTAACTAATTCAAAAGATTTAAGATATTGCCTACTAATTAATCAACAAATTCAGTAAAATATTCATTTAATGAGTTTTCATTAATTGAATCATGTATATATTTTAATGAAATACAATGCGTTATTCCAGTTAAATAATTAACTACATTGATTTTGGAATATTAATATCAAGTAATTTTTAATTAGGGAAATTTTGACAGATAGAAAAAAAGTCAAATTATTTACAATATTGATAAATACGGATAGATTTCTATAAGCATCTATCAGTGATAGACTTGTATCAATCTCTATCATTATAGTATCAATTATAGACCTATCAATTTTTATCACTGATAGACTTCTATCCGTTTACAGCGTTGCTATGCTCCACATCAACGCAGTTTTAGTCACTGATCGACACTAATAAACTTTTATTAGTCTGCAACATTGCTACGCTCCACATCAACGCAATTTTAGTCACTGATGGACACTATAAGTTTCTATCAGTGTCTATTTGTAATAGACATTGATAACAATGTCTATCACACTATTTTAAAGCAATAAAATTCAAATCTAGCATCCAATTTCATGGGTAAATTAATTTTAACACCACAATTTAATGGGTGTTCAAGAATCAAACAAAATAAACCAAAAATGCGGAAAATCTTATCCCTAACGGCCAAAATCCAACGAACTCTAGCACTGGCGGTTACAAGACAACGGTGATGAGGATTGGGCTACAAGGATCTAAGAGTTAGAGAAAAAGAGAGAGCGAATTGGGTAGAGAGAGAAAAATTGGCTCATCGGCGGCGAGTACAACCAGATCTACAATGTAGATCCAAATGATGATTGGACATGGGTGCAGTGTCAACTGGACGTTAGAGTGTATGGGTTAGAGAGAGCAATCGAAATTGGACTGAAGAAGTAGGAGAAGAAGAAGCAGGAGAAGCCGAAGGAGAAGAAGGAGAAAGAGAAAGAGACTGGAGAAGATGATTAAATTTTGCTATTTTGTGTAAATAATTTTCCATTAAAAATAACTTTTTTGTAAGGGCAAAGAATACTTCTTATCCATGGGAAAAGGGATGTGAGGAATACAATATTTCCAAAAACAAGGGTATAAAAAACCTTATAAATCTCTGTCCTCGATTACAGGATATCCAGAGAGTTAAAATCGAAATCTACAACAGAGGGCAATATTGGAATAACAAAATTTTGAAACACGTGAGCAGTGATAGTTTGCCATAATTTATCTTCTTCATTTTTGTAATTCTTCAAAATCAACACATACAAGCAATTTAACACTCCAAATAAGTATAAACATGCACTGTGTTGTTTCTTATTTACTTAAATCATATAAGTCATGATATGAACGGTTTCTTTGTGAGTTGGTATTATACTATTATTATTGGGAATGTCCTAAACTCACCGTTCGTAAATATTGTTAAACATATTCTATTTATCAATAAAAAAATTATTGAGTATTTTATTTAATTAATTATTATTGATATTGCATTCTATTATAAAAATCCAATAAACAAATCTATGGCTATAATATGATTACTTTAACTTTATGTGACGACATAAAAGAGGATCAAGTTTTAGTATATAACCAAAATTGTCTATAAGTATATGGATGAGATTGGGTACCTCATCTTCGTGACGCTATTAGATGCGGCCCATTTTGTATAATGATACAAATGATGTGACCCCAAAATCATTCATGTAGAGACATGTGAGTGGGGGCATCCTACGCAATGAGTTTGCATAAGATCAGACCTTGAAATAGTTATTTATTTTTTTTTTTTATAAACGACCTTTTACTGTTAAAACTGACTATTTCAAAATTCAATGACCTAGGGTAACTCGATTTTAATCCTGAGCTAACTATGAACTCCTGTTTATTTGAGATTATCCTTTGATCTGCGTAGGTGAGAGTAGTCCAATAGCACTGCTCAATAAACTTTCCATTTTGGAGATAAGATCGGATAGATAGCTGGGGACATAGCTCTGGAAGATGGAATTCACTCCTATCCGACTTAAGGTTAGCAGATAGGTTGTTCTCTTAAGCGTTGATTCCTAGTTTTGAACAATAAGGCCCTGCCCTTTCATGATTGAGAGGGTCATGGTTTATAAGCTGGACTATAAACCAATTGTTCGATGAAGGATCGGTGGGAGCTTAAGGAGCAAGACGTATTTATAGGAGTAAAATGATAATTTTGACCTAACTATAAATACGAATGACCTGTGAATGATCGACTTACCGATTATAGTTAAAATGGACAGAAATATATCTACAATGAGGAGAGTGAAACTATCGAGCTATAGTGGCGTGTCTCGATAGTTAACGAATGGTGATTGATTCGGTTTAAAAAGTTTAACCAATTAATTGCAAATCGTTGGAGTTCATGATCTGTAGGTCCATAACGTCCCTCTACTAGCTCGTAAAATTATCTTGGATTAGTGAATCGAGTGATTTTGAAATGTTGAAATTCGAAATTAAGGTTTTGAATTCGAAGTGTTCAAATTCAATTAGGGTTTCTATTAATTGTATTTGATACAATTGAAACGTTTAATTTTTGTCGAAATTAAACGAAATTGGAGAGTTCAAAAATATTTAAATAATGATTTGAGGTGTAATATAATATTTAATATTTGATATTAAATTTAATTATTTAAATTAGTTTAATTGATTATTCAATTTTATACAATTTTGAAATTTGTTCAAAATTGGTAATTTGATTAATTAGAATTTTAGATTTTTTGAAAATTTAAAATTATAAAAATTAAATTAAAATTGGTCAGTTTTAATTTAAAATTAATTAATCAAATTAAATAAATAAATTGAATTTAAAATTTGAAAGTGGGAAAGTTCAATCTTGGATTTTCCCACTCAAATTAACACCTCATGCCACTTCAATTTCAGATTTGCATGGTCTTCTTGTATAAATTGAAGTTTTGAACTTCAATTACAGGTTCATGCTTGCTAATTAAAAGCTCTGAACTCTGTTGAAAAAATCCCTCTAAACCCTCTTCAATCTCACTCAAAATCCAGCTCAAATTCAGAGATTCTATCTCTCAATTCAAGTTAGAGAATAGTAGAGAAGGTCTATGTGGTGGTCTACTGAAAGATTGAAGCTCCAATTTGTGGATTCAATTGGAATTGAAGAGTTTTCATCAAAGGCATTGAATTCATAAAACCCTTTCCAGAAAACTGTTTCTTAGCATGTTTTAAAATTCAAATTAAATGTAATTAGAGTGCTTATTGATTCTGATTTCTTCCGTTGCATGTTAGTTTACTCTATCAATTGTTATTAGAGCATGATTTAAGCATTCAATTAACGTTAATTTGAATTTGGTGGATGAAATTCTATGATTGCATGTTTGATTGACTGATATGGTGGAAATTCAACTTTGGTATTAGAATTCTCTTTAATTATGAAATTTAATTTGTAATTGGCTCATGTTTGATGATTTTATATGTGTGCTCTAGAGTTTGTAATTTTATTAGAGTCAATAGAGTCCAAATTAGACTGTAATTAAAGTGAAAAGCAAGCAAGGTCGAGTTGCAGTTTTTAGAATTTGAGCTTCTGCTCGACAGCATCAAGACACTATTCATCAAGCGTTGCAACACTGTTCATCATTTTCCAGAATCATTGCAACACTGGGATGCAGCATTGCGACACTGTTCATCCCAGTCAAGTAAGGCGTGCATTCGTGAGCTGGTTTGCGCGGGAGGATATCCGGTTTGATCGGTTCGGTCTTCATTCGGTCTGGTTCAGCAACAGCTGGTCCAATTCAGCCTCATTTGGAGCATTTGGAGGGTGGTTTGGGTCCAGTTCGGGTCGGTCGAGTGGCCCAGTCCTCTTTTGAAGCTGTTTTTGGGTTGTTTTTGTAATAATTAGTAATTTTGCTTGTTTAGGATGCCAAAGTTGAACCATATTGGTGTTGTTTAATTGTTTTAATTATTTTATGCATGTGATGTATATTATATTTGAATTAAACATATTTGTGCATATAGTATGCCATTTAGACTTAAAATCCCACCATAGGAAATTATATTGCATGCATAATATTATGTTATAAGTTAGTTATAATGTACAGTATGCATGTTTAGGGTTTCTTAAAATTAATAAAGTGTTATGTTAATTTTGAATGTCTTTGATGTATATTATGGTTTGAAAGCATGTCTATGGTTTCATAAGTTGTTATAAAATTGGATTAGACATTGAAATCCATAACAAAGTTAAACAACATGCTCACTTAGGTTAACAACTTGTTTTAATAGTTAAAATAGGTCATTATCTTATAAAATTTGGTTACAAACTCAACCGGTTTATAATCCTGTCTAAGGCTGGAGGTATTTAAGTTGACGGTTTACGTAATACCTCCTACTTGGGGATTATGACCGAAATGTTGAGCATTGTTAACCGGTTTTATGAGCTTGCATGAGTAGTGTGAGGTTTAAAATTGGTTTAATACCTAGACATCGTAGGTTAAAATCCAAATATAAACGTTATACTTGGATAAATCATATAGACTTAGGTTGTTTAAAATTAACCGGAATTTACTTAAGTAAGAGAATACCCAAATATTTAGACACTTTAGTGGAAGATTAACAATATATTCAATATATCGTTTTTAACTCTCACGTCCCCAAGAGTTCACACCGTGAGGCCCATGCTCAGCTTCGTGTCGCTTTTACCGCGACTACTCCATTCGAAAAATGTTTGCATGGGTCAATAACAAGGTGAATGGAGGAAGTAGTTCATAGTAAGTGGGTCTAGCTAGTCATTTTTAGGCGGCACTAGTAGTTCATAGTTAGTAGGACTAGCAAGTGATTTTTAGGCGGCACTTCATATCCTACAGTCTCCTCCATTAGTTTGAACCGTGAGATTCCTATGTTGCGCTTGTAGTCGTTTTTAGGCGGCACTAGCTAGTCGTAAACTGCGGCGATCCCTTCGGAGGGTTGTAACATAGGATTCGGAACAACCCAAGCTTAAAAAATGAATAGGATTTTATAGTTTCGTCTTGAACATTGTCTTCTAATTCAGGGGCATGTTCATGCCGTTCTACAAGTTCTGAAAATGGTGGGTCACACTTACAAGAGTTGCTAAACATAAGTAAAGTTCTTGACTGAAAATGGTAACCAAACAACTTTAAGAATACGAGTTATTCCGGATATAGTATTTGGTCAAGATTGTCTTACTCCAGTGAAAGAATATTTGACTATTCTTCAGTAGCATCTACTCTAACTCACTAAGTATTGTTGCAAATAAATCATGAAAATATGGGTACTTTATTATTTTTTGCTAAAATTGGACTTAAATGCATAAATTTAATAGAAATTGTTTATTTTTCAGCGATGTCAAACTCGATTATACAACTTCTCGCTTCCAATAAATTTAATGGAAAAGGTTACTCTAATTGGAAATCGAATAAAAATACAATAATAGTGGTTGGCGACCTGATGTTTGTTTTTCCTCCTCTTCCTGGTTCAAATACTAACTGAAATGTTCGGGAAGTTTATGATAGATGGGCAAGGGTTAATGAGAAGGCGAGAGCCTACATCTTGGCGAGCATATCTGATGTGCTCAATAAAAAACATGAAGTCATGTCCACTGCTCGTGAGATTATGGCGTCGTTGCAGGAAATGTTCAAACAACCATCATCTTCAGTATGACATGAGGCTATAAAATATGTTTATAACTCACGCATGAAAGATAACGTTAGGGGGCATGTCCTAGACATGATGGTTCATTTTAACATTGCAGAAGCTCATGGTGCTATCATAGATGAGACTAGTCAAGTTAGTATGATCTTGGACTCTCTTCCAAAGAGCTTCTTGACCTTCCGAACTAATGCTATAATGAATAAGATTAATTCCAATCTGACTACTCTACTGAACAAACTCTAGACTTGCCAATCGATGATGAAATTAAAAGAAAGTGAAACAAACGTTGTTTCACAGAAAAATATCTGAAGAGATCATCTTTAGGAACGAAGCTTTCAGATAAAAAGAAGTCTGCCCCTTCCTCTTCCAAAGATAAAAGTATCCAAATGAAGAAGGAGGAAAAAGGGAAGAAGCAATCTATTGCTAAGAAAACCAAGGCACCTAAAGGAAAATGTTTTCATTGTGGAGAAGACGAGCATTGAAAATGCAACTGCCCGAAATATTTGGCTAAAAAGAGAGCAGAAAAGGAAAAAAAGGTAAATTAGATTTACTTGTAATTGAAACATGCTTAGTGGAAAGTTCTCACTTAACCTTGATATTATATTTAGGTGCTGCTAACCATGTTTGCAGTTTTCTACAGGAAACTAGTTCTTGGACTCAACTCTTAAAACGCGAAATGACTTTCAAGTTGGAACAGGAGAAGTCATTTCAGCTGAAGGAGTGGGAGAAATCAAGTTATATTTTGGAGAATTTTTCATTTTGTTAAAAAATGTATTTTATGTACCCACAATGAAAAGAAACTTGATCTCTATTAGAAAATATGTATAAAGTATCTTTTGAAATCAATGAAGTGTTCGTTTTATCAAGAGGGTTTCATGTTTATTCTGCAAGACTTGAAAATAACTTGTATGTATTAAAACCAACTAAAGCAAAAGCCATTTTAAATATAGAGATGTTTAAAATGACAAAGACTCAAAATAAAAAACGAAAAATTTCTCCTAATGCCTATCTTTGGCGCCTCAGACTTGGTCACATAAATCTCAAAAGGATTGAGAGATTAATTAAAAACGGACATCTAAATCTGTTAGAAGACAGTCCTTTACCTCCATGTGAATCATGTCCTGAAGGAAAAATGACTAAAAGATTTTTTTCTAGAAAAGGTCTTCATGCCAAAGAACCCCTAGAACTTATACATTTAGACCTTTGTGGTTCGATGAATGTAAAATCTCAAGGTTGATATGAATATTTCGTAAATTTTGTTGATGACTATTCAAGATATGACTATATTTACTTAATGAATCACAAATCTGAAACTCTAGAAAAGTTCAGAGAATTTAAGACGGAAGTTGAAAACTTATTAGGTAAAAGAATTAAAACATTTCGATCAGATCGAGGCGGTGAGTATATGGATTTACAATTCCAGAACTATTTAGTAGATCATGGAAATCAATCCCAACTCACAACACCTGGAACACCACAACAAAATAGTGTTGCAGAAAGGAGAAATCGAACCTTGTTAGACATGGTTCATCCGATGATGAGTTATGCTCAGTTACTTTAGTCCTTTAAGGGGTATGCTATACAGACTCCCATATATATTCTGAACAAGGTTCCCTCAAAATGTGTTTCAGAAATACCGTATGAGGTATGAAGAGGACGTAAAAGTAGTTTATGTCACTTTAGAATCTGGGGATGCTCGACACACGTGTTGGTGCAAAATCCTAAGAAATTGGAACAACGTTCAAAATTATGTCTATTTGTAGGATATCTTAAAAACTTTGGTCATTTTATTGGTAATGTGCACCGGAGGACTAAGGTAGTAGAAGAGAGTTGTTCTCCTGAAGTTCGACCATTTGCGAATACTATGAGAACTGAAGACCTAATCATGCAACCACAGTCTTCATCTAGATTGGATATTGAGGTAGGCCAAATCTTCTTTTGCAAGAATGATGTGAAAATGAGGTTGTCAATGTTGGTCATAAAGAATAATTTCGAGTTGAGGGTTAAGAAATCAAACAAAAAAACTATATAGTGTCCGATGTATCCATGAGACATGTAAGTGGGGAGTACATGCAGTTAGAATGGATGGTTATGAAATTTTCAAGATCAACAAATATACGACTGCCCGCACATGCTCGATTCAAGTCCTTAGTCATGACCATAGGTAAGCTAGCGCGTTTATAATTGGCCAGTTAATCAAAGAGAAGTTCGACATCGGTCATGTTGAAACCTCACGCTATATCATTGAGGATATGTAGTTGGAATATGGTGTGAACATAAGTTACGACAAGGCATGGTGTACAAGAGAAACTGCTTTCGTTCTTGCAAGGGGTACCCTGATGAATCTTATGCCCTATTGCATGCTTATGGTGAAGCTTTAAAGATTGAAAATTCGGGGACCATTTTTGAGATTCAACTTGAAGAATCTCAATACTTTAAATATATGTTCATGGCACTAGGCTTGTTTAAGAGGGTTTAAGAGTTGTTGTCCGGTGATCGTTGTTGATGGCACTCATTTTGAAGGGTAAGTACTGTTGGGTTGTATGTTCTAAAACTCGCAGTTTGTAAAATTAAATATATTTTATTTACAATAAAGATGTTATTGAAGTTTATTCAATAAAACTGTTATTGAATATCAATAAACTGACGAACCCCTGGCTTATATAAATACTTGAACCTTATTTGGAGACATAAAAGAAGATAAGGTTTGGGTATATAGCCAAAACTCTATAAGTATAAGAATACGCTTGGGTACCTTATCCTAGGGATACTAAGGATGCGACCTGCTTTGTATTTGATACAAACAATGTGATCCCAAAATTGTTCATGTGGAGACATGCGAGTGGGGACGTCCTATGCAAAATATGTTTGCATAAGATCAGACCACAAAATATTCACTTTTTCTTTATAACTGTCATTTACTGTTAAAACTGACTATTTCAATCTGATGACATAAGGATAAGACCGAGCAGATTGTTGGGGAAATAATCTTGCAAGATAGAATTCGCTCATACCCGCTTTTGGGTTAGTAGATAGGTTGTTCCTTAAGTACTGACTCCTAGTCTTGAACAAAGGGGCCCACCCTCTCTATGATTGAGAGAGACTCAGTTTATTGGTAGGACCATAAACCAATTGTTCTTTAGTAGATTAGTGGGGACTTAAGGAACAAGATGTATTATAGGGGTAAAATGGTAATTTTGACCCAACTGTTAATACGAACAACCTGTGAAGGATCGAATTACTGTTCATGGTTAGATCAAGTGGTGGTCTACAACTTGTTGGAGAGAATACTTTAAGCTGGAATTGAAGGATTGAATAGTTTTTCAAAGGTAATACTTTAGAAACTCTATTTCCTTAATATGAACATGCTTGCTTGATTGCTAAAATTAATGGAATTAGAGTGCTTAAGATCCAAATTGCTTCTGCATGTTGATTGTCAATACCAACAACTGGTATCAAAGCATGATTTAAGCACTCAATTCATGTTAATTTTATCTTGGTGGGTGTTTTCATAAGTTGTATGAAAGTAGGTGCTGATATGGATGATTTCAGATTTGGCATTAGATTCCTCTTCAATTTAGTGATAATTGTTATAATTGGCTATTTTTTTATGGGTCTTAATGTGTGCTTAAATGACT
This sequence comes from Benincasa hispida, assembly GCF_009727055.1. Classification (NCBI taxonomy): domain Eukaryota; kingdom Viridiplantae; phylum Streptophyta; class Magnoliopsida; order Cucurbitales; family Cucurbitaceae; genus Benincasa; species Benincasa hispida. Next base: position 37,684,679 of record NC_052349.1, on the reverse strand, counting down.
ATAAATTTGTTAGGATCAATAGAGTCGTAATTAGGTTGTAATTGAAGAAAGAAGGAAGCAAGCTCAGCAACAAATTTGGAGATCTAGAGCTTTTGCCAAGCAGTGTTGCAACGCTATTCTTCAGACAGCCCAACTGAAGGATGTAACTCCTCGAAGTGTTGCCGCGCTACTTTGAATAGTTGCGACACTGTGTTTCAGCCATCTCGTGAAGCTTCAACCATCTCATGAAGTTCCAACCGTCTCATGAAGTTGCACTTCAGTCGTCCCATGAAGCTCCGACCATCTCATGAAGTTACAGCCGTCTTGTGAAGTTGCGGTTCAACAGTCCCGTGAAGCTCCAACCGTCTCATGACCCATCTGCTCGCATGCACTAACTACTCCGTCTGAATCGCCTGCTCGGCTGAAGTTGGCTTAGCCGATCCAAATAGCCTTGATCGATCTGGTTCGATTGGTTTGACCAATTTTGGCCAGTTTTTGGTGTTTTTGGAGCTGGTTTAAGGGGTTTTCAAGCAGTTCGAGCTGGTTTGAAGTGTCTAGTGGCGATTCAAAGTTTTTTTTAAAATTATTATTGTAATAATTTAGACTGTTTGCTTGCTTAGGATGCCAAAACTGGTCCATATAAGTGTGTGTTTAATTATTTATGCATTATGAATGTATGTTATAATTAAATAAATCTTGTATGTGCATATTTTATGCCACGTAGATTTAACATCCACCATAGTAAGCATGAAACATGCATTGAAAGTATGTTATAAATGGTTATAATATATAGTATGCATGTATTAGGGTTTCATGTTTTAATATAAAAGTGTTATATTAAATTGTGAAATGCTTGATGAATGTTATGGATTGAAAGCATGTCTATATTTTATAAAATGTTATAATTTAGACATTTAAAATATATTACAAAGATAAGATGCATGCTCACCTAGAGCTAACCAATAACATCTCGTTTTAAATAGTGAAAATAGGTCGTTATCTTGTAGAACTTTGGTTACAAACTCACACAGGCTAAAATCCTGTCTAAGACTAGAGGTACTTAAGTTGACGGTTTGCGGAACATCTGCTACCTGGGAATTTTAGCCGGTTCTTGAGAGTTGTTAACCCGATTTTATGAGCATACATAAGTGATGTGAGGTAATAAAATGGTTTATCACTTAGACATCATAGGTTAAATCGAAATATAAACGTTATACTTGGATAATCAACTCGACTTAATTTGTTTATTAGCCGAAATGTACCTAAGTAAACATTTACTCAAAACAAATAGAAGAGTTCAGTGAGAGATTAATAATATATATGATATATTGCTCTTAGCTCTCACGTCCCTAAGAGTTCACACTGTGAGATTCATGCTTGGCTTCACCCTAGGAGTGACCTCCATTCGGAAAGTATTTGCATAGTCAATAGCAAGGTGAATATGGGAATTAGTTCATATTAAGTGGATGAAGGAAATGTGTCAACATATTCTGCGGCCTCTTCCATTAGCTCGGACTGTGAGATTCCTATGTTGCGCCTGCTTATCATTTTTAGGCGACATAAGCTAGTCGTTTTACGACAGCTATCCACTTGGAGGGTTGTAACATAGGATTCAAAATAACTTAAACTCCATAAATTGATAGGATCTCTAAGGTCCATTCCTAACCTTGACTTTCCAATTTGGTAGCATCGTTAGGGCTGACATTTGAGGTCTGAAAATGGAGGGTTACATTTACAAAAGTTACTAAGAGTTAGTAAGTTCTTGACAAAACATGGTAACTAAATAACTATAGGAATAAGAGTTATTCTAGAGTTAGTATTCAGTCAAGAATGTCTTGCTTCAATGAAGAGTATTTGACTGCCCCTCAGTAGCATCTATTTTGACTCATTAAAGTATCTTTGCAAATAAATAATGAAATTTGTGTACATTATTATTTTTGCTAAATTTGAATGGTTTTAAAAGCAGTTTACTGATTAGAATTTGTTTATATTTTCAGCATATCAAATTCTATTAAATTACTCGCTTCCGATAAATTTAACGGTATTAATTTTTTAACATGGAAAACAAATATAAATGCAATACTAGCAGATGATGATTTAAAGTTTGTTTTAATAGAGGAATGTCCTCTATCTCCTAATTCATCTACAAACCAAAGAGTTTGGAATGCATATGACAAATGGATTAAGGCAAATGAAAAGGGCCTAAATCCATTTCTTAGCAAATATATTCGATATACTAGCTAAAAAATTCGAGAACATGATTTCTATTAAAGGAATCATGAATTCGTTACAGACATTGTTTGGACAAATTTTCAGGAGTGATATTCTCGAAGAAGTTTATAACTATGACATAAAGGATAAAACCTTTATTAATGAACATGTTCTAGATATGTTAGAATAAATAAACATGAATGTCATAGATGATGAAACTAAGAAAACACAACAAAGTAAATATGATTTACTTATCATTGAGACGTGTTTAGTGGAAAACAATAAATTAACCTGGATATTAGATTCAGGTGCCGCTAATCATATTTGCGCTTTTGCTCAGGAAAGTAGTTCCCAGAGACAGCTTGAAAAAGGTGAAACAATCTTTACGGTAAGGACCGGAGAGGTGGTCTTAGCTAAAACAATGGGAGATATAAAGTTATTTATTGAAGATAGATTCATTTTGCTTGAAAATATTTATTAGATTTCTGCCATGAGGAGAAATTTAATATCTATCTCATGTTCTAGAACAATAGTATAAAGTCTCTTTTGAAGTTTATGAAGTGTTCATTATTTCAAAAGGTATTAAAATATGTTCTACAAAACTGGAAAATAACTTAAATGTGTTAAAACCAACTGAAGTAAAAGTTTTTTTGAATATAGAGATGTTTAAAATAGCTGAATCTTAAAATAAGAAACGAAAAATTTCTCCTAATGTCTATCTTTGACACTTAAGATTACACCACATTAATCTCAATCAGATTAGGAGATTGGTTAAAAGTGAACTCCTAAATCAGTTAGAAGACAACTCTCTACCACCATGTGAATCCTGTCTTTAGGGTAAAATGACCAAAAGATCTTTTTCGGGAAAAGGTCTTAGAGCCAAAGAACCCTTAGAGCTCGTACATTCAGACCTCTATGGTCTGAGGAATGTTAAAGCACGAGAAGAGTATGAATATTTCATTCTAGATATGGCTATATTTACTTAATACATCACAAGTCCGAAAACCTTAAAAAGTTCAAGGAATATAAGACAGAGGTTGAGAACCAATTAGGTAAAAAGATTAAAACATTTCGAAGATCGAGGTGGCAAGTATATGAACCTAAAATTTCAAGAATATTTGATAAAACATGGAATTTAGTCTCAACTCACAACACTCAGTACACCTCAACAGAATGGGGTAGCGGAAAGGAGAAATAGAACCCTGTTAGACATGGTTTGTTCGATGATGAGTTATGCTTCGTTGCCTAATTCTTTTTGGGGACATGCAGTAGAGACTGTTGTGTATATTTTGAACATGGTTCCCTCAAAAAGTGTTTTGGAAGCACCTTACGAGTTATGGAATGGATGCAGAGGTAGTTTATGTCACTTTAGAATTTGGGGATGTCCAACACATGTACTAGTATAAAACCTGAAAAAATTAGAACGCCTTTCAAAAGTATGCCTATTTGTAGGCTACCCCAAAGAAACAAAAGGTGGTCTATTTTATGATCTTCAAGATGACAAAGTATTTTTATCTAAAAATGCAACATTCTTAGAGGAAGACCACATAAAGAATTATCAACCTCGTAGTAAGCTAGTATTAAGTGAAATGTCAATAGATGCTACAGACAAATCAACAAGGGTTGTTGATCGAGTTAGTTCTTGAGTAGGAGTTGTTGATGAAACTGATACTTCACATCCTTCTCAATAGTTGAGAGTACCTCGACGTAGTGGGAGGATTGTTCAACAGCTTGACCGTTACATGGGTTTAACAGAAACTCAGGTCGTCCTACTTGATGATGGCTTAGAAATCCATTGACCCTTAAATAGGCAATGGAATGTATAGATAGAGACCAATGGATAAAAGCCATGGACCACGAAATGGAGTCAATGTACTTCAAATCAATCTGGAAACTTGTAGATCAGTCAGAAGGGGTAAAACCTGTTGGTTGCAAATGGATTTATAAGAGAAAACGAGACCAAGCTGGTAAGGTACAAATCTACAAAGCTAGACTCGTGGCAAAAGGGTTTACCTAAAGAGAGGGGATGGACTATGAAGAAACCTTTTTCTCTAATTTCCATGATTAAGTCAATTAGAATATTCTTATCCATTTCTGTCTTTTATGATTACAAAATCTAGAAAATGGATGTCAAGACAACCTTTCTGAATGTCTATCTTGATTAGAGTATCTATAGTCTTAACTAAAGGGGTTTATAAAGCATGATCAAGAGCAAAAGGTTTGCAAGATTAAAAGATCCATTTATGGGTTAAAACAAACATCTCGATTCTGGAATATGAGATTTGATACTGCAATCAAATATTATGGCTTTGAACAAGGATGGTTCGAACATAGAACGTTGACGAACCTTGTGTTTACAAAAGGATTGTCAGCAAGACTGTAGCTTTTCTGGTTTTATATGTTGATGATATTCTACTCATTGGAAATGAGGTAGAATTCCTAGTTGACGTTAAGAGATGGCTAGCTTCGCAATTCTAAATGAAGGATTTGGAAGATGCATAGTATGTTCTTGGAATCGAAATACTTCGGAATCTCAAGAACAAGATGCTAGCATTATCTCAGGCATCTTATATAGACAAGATATTGTCTAGATCTAAAATGCAAAATTTCAAGAGAGGTATATTACCTTTCAACATTGAATTCATTTTCCTAAGGAACAATATCCAAAGACACCTCAAGAATTTAAGGTTATGAAACGAATTCCCTATGCATCAGTAGTTGAAAGTTTGATTTATGTCATGTTGTGTACATGTCCAGACATATGCGATTTAGTTGGAATAGTGAGTAGATATCAGTTTGATCCTAGATATGATCATTGGACTATTGTTAAGAACATCCTCAAGTATCTTCAAAGAACAAGTGACTATATGCTCGTGTATGGTGCTAAGGATTTGATCTTTACTGGATACATTGATTCTAATTTTTAGACCGATATGGATTCCATGAAATCAACTTCGGGATCAATATAACCTTTGAATGGATGAGCTATAGTATGGAGAAGTATAAAGCAAAGTTGTATTGCTGGCTCCACCATGGAACTGGAGTATGTAGTGAAGGAAAACCATTGATGGTTTCACAGTAGAAGCGGGGATTGATCCCATTTTTTTTATTTTTACATAATTTCATAAATTACAGAACATAAATAATTATGCATTAATAAATCTAAATTTCCAGCATGCACTTGAGGGAAATTTAGGAAGAAACATACATACCCTTAAAGTCAATTTCTTCATGAATTTCCTCGAACAAATCTCAAACCTCTTCGGTCTCCAAATGGTAGATACCACCACAAAAGATAACCTTCTGTATTCTCTAGGGTTGAGAATTCGGCAGGAGTTATGGGCTCTGCCCAATGTTTGGAAGAAGGAAGAGGAAAGATTGAGAGGGAGAGGATTTTTTTCACACAGAGAACTCTTCTATGTAATTTTCTTGGAAGAGAGAAAATTTGGTTGTGAGAACCATTTTCACGTTACCCTCAAACCCATCATGTGATGGAGAGGAAAAATAGTGGGAGTTTGTTGGGTTTTATGTCCTAAAGCTCGTGGTTTGTAAACAATAAAACTTATTCTGAAAATTCAATAAGTTGTTATTGAATATATGATTTGCTTATTTTGTTTTAGAAATAAATCCAATAAACTAAAAAGATCCATGACTGTTATATGAGTACTTGAACTTTATATGGAGACATAAAAGTGGATCAGGTTCGAGTAGATAGTCAAAATAATCTATAGTATATGAATAAGGTTGGGTGCTTTATTCTGATAATACTATCGAATGCGGCCCACTCTATAGTTATTACAAGGATTTACAAAGTGCTACAGACGAAGTGATCTTGGGGGCATCCTGTGCAATGAGTTTTCCCATAATCAGACCACGAAATAAGTCATTCTTACTTTATAACGTTGTTTACTATTTAAGACTGGCTATTTCAAATCAATGACCTAAGTAACTTGACCTTAATCCTGAACTAACTATGAACTCTTGTTTATTCGGGATTATCCTTAGATTTGCATAGTTGAGGGTTGGCTCAACAACACTGGCTCAATAAGCCTCCCATTTCAGGGGTAAGATTGGGTAGATAGCTAGGGACATAGGGTGCAAGATGGAATTAACTTCTACCCGCTTTTAGGGATAGTAGAGAGGTTGTTTCTATGCCCTAGTTTATTGTATTTCTCCGTAAAAATAGAAAACTCAATATTGGTCCTAGAGAGCCAATCGTTGGTCCGAGAAAGCCAATGAGATTCATGTAAAGCTGTTAATTGCATGAAAGTCATGCAATATAAAACTGAAACTTGAGTGGAATGAGCAAAACAATTGTTACTGAAGGCTGAGAGTTTGTGTCTGAAGAAGTGTTCTTCACATTGTGTAAAATCAGTATCCTCCTCTTCAATTCCCTTCAATTCAAGCTTGTTTTAAGTCCCACAACTCAATCTAAGACTCCAAGAGAGTAGTAGGGAAGACCTTGTGATGGTTCACACCCAAGGAAGAGGGAGATTTCAGTTGGAGTTCGTGAATCAAAGGTACTTCAAAAGTTAGTGTTGAAACTCTGTTTTTAGTTTATGAGCATGCTTAGTTTGAAGCCAAAATTAATGAATTAGAATGCTTAATGATCCTATTTTGCTTTCGTTACTTGCTTCTTGAATCCAACAATATAACCTATAGTTTGTATTTTCTCTTAGCATTACATGACATTTAATATAAATCATATTTATATTAAAATCAATTATATAAATCTTATCCATATAATTAATATTCGAATCATATTCACATATTTAATTCCTCTAAATTATTTATGGTATTTAATAGAAATCATATTTATATTAAATTTAATTATATGAACCTCATTCATATAATTAGTATTTGAATTATATTCAAATTCCTCCCAAAATACTTTATATTATAATGTATCAAATACATTATATTAATTATATCATATATAATTAATTCCCTCAATTAATTTGAACACTTCAAATTAATCCAAAATTAATTCTCAATTAAATCCATGTTGAGCTATAGAGGGGACCTTATGGACCCCTAGATTGAAGCTCCAATGGTGTTTGGATCCAATGGTGTTTGGATAATTAATTTAACTCTTTAATGGAATTATCCAACATCTATTAACTATAGGTCACTCTACTAAAGACCGATAGCTGCACTCTTCGCACTATAGATATATTTCTGTGTCCATTGGATTTAACCAATCAACAGTGCAATGACCCTTCACAAGTTACTTGTAAGTACAGTTGATAGCACTGGAAATGTGCTATCTTCTTCTGCTTAACTCAGGGTTGTTTAGCTACTTAATTTGGTTAAATTTATTATTTTATAGGACTCGAGTGTACAAGCAGTCAAATTAAGTGTTCGGGACAAAAAGGCACTAAAATGATGAAGTTATGAGCTAAATTGATCAAACGACGAATGAGTGAAGAATGTTGCCCTGTCGAGCGTTGCAATGCTCCCAATAAGCTTAAGTTCAACGCTAGAAGACAGAATGCTCGAATGCAGGGTAGCATTGCAACGTTGCCCCAATCATTGCAACGTTCCGAAGATTCCCTAACGCTACCCCCGTGCCACTCGTCAACGTTGCCCTCCAACGCAGTGCTACATGGTTTGATGGACGCATAGCCCCAGAGCGCGCACAACACAGCGTCAGGCTAGTGCTGCAACCCTTGCCTAACACTCGGTGGTTATATGCCACAGCTTTGCAACACTCTTCCTAGCATTGCGATGCTGCAATAGTTTTATAAAAGAATAATTTGGGTCAGCCAATTACATCAATCCCCAAGTACACTGACTTTTGAACACGTCGCTCTGTCCAGCCTAGTTTTAGTTCCCTTTTTAGACAAGAATTCTGTAAAAATTCTTCCCCTTTGTCAATTCTATTGAATTCAAGCTTGATTTGAAGCTAAAGGGTAAGAACATAGCTTGAGTTTGTTAGTTTAGTTTAGTTCCAATTCAATTCTTGAGACTCATATTGTAATTCTGTGAGTTTTATTATGAGTTTATGAGAATTTATCTTGAGCATATTCTTCAATTTTCGTACATGGGATAATCTGACAAATTAGTTGTGCATGTTTAATTGATTGCTTTGATTGACCTTAATTTGTAATCGTTAGGAAGTCGTCACCTAGAAGCATGAGTTAAGTTAGTTTATTGTGTTAATTTAGGATTCCAATTAGCAAGCATTTACTTTCTAACTTAGATAAATCTCGCTCAATTAATTGGTTAAACGATGGAAATCAATTAATTGGTTTAGCTTTGCCTTGAATCTTAATGCCTGTTGATTGATTGGTTGGTTGATGATTCTTGCTTTTTCTGTTAATTAACTTGATTTTATGGACTACCGCTTAGGATTCTAATTGAGTAGGCTAAGTTTTAATTCGAATATTCTCACTCATCTTTTGATTAGTCTGTAATAGAATTGATGAGGAACGAACTAACTATAATTTCCTAAGCTAAGTATTTGTTCAATTGATAGTTTTTTACATTTGTTTACATTGCGCACCTTTTGTTCTCTAGCAATTTATTTCAGAATTTCTCACAACAATCCCCCCCCCCTTTTTGGTTACTTCCTACCAAATTCGGCTCTCTGTGGTTCGACCCCGGACTTGTTACTTGTACTACTATTTAGTATAAGGGTTTAATTTAGTGATTTATAAATATTATTTACGTAGGCGAGGGTTCACGAACAACAGTGAATCTGGCAGCCGACCAACAGTTGGGCCAAAAAATTATCGTTTTGCCCCTATAGTTACATCTAACTTCTTAAGTACCACTAATTTTTATAATGAACAATAAGTCATAGTCCAACCATGACCAAGTCCCTTCGAGCCAAGAGAGGGTGTGGCCACATTGTTCAAGTCCCGGAATCAGCCCTTAAGGGAGCAATTTATCTACTTATCCCGACATCAGGGAAGGAGTGAATTCCGTCTTGTGTAGTCATGTTCCCAACTCCCCAATCAGACCAATCCCCAAATGGTACGCCTATTGAGTTGGCAATCTGACCACTCTCACCCATACAAATCAAAGTACCGCTTTCATGAGCAGAAGTTCACAACTCACTCAAGATTCATTTCATGTTACCTATGGTCATTTTGGTGAAATGTAAAACTCTATTATTAACGGTCTTATATAATGAGACTAACATATTCGTGGTCCGATCTTATACAAACTCTTTGTATAGGAAACCTCCACTCACATTTCTCCACATAAATGATCAAAATCAGATCATTTGTAGCACTTTACAACACTTGTAACATCTACAAAGTGGGTCGTATTCGTAGTGTCACCAGGATAAGGTACTCAGTCTTATCCATCTACTATAGACCGTTTAGGTTATCATTTAAACAAGATCCACTTGTATTTCTCTACATACTTTTTTAAATTACATAAAATAAGTTAGGATCTTAGTTTATTGGAACAAATGTATGCTCATAAAATAGCAATTATTTTATTAATAACAATTTGTTTATACAATGTTTACAAACTATAAGAATACAAGAGATTTAGGACACCAATCCCAACATGTAGTTGCATGTGAAGAAGCCAAAGAAGCAGTATGACTTAGAAATTTCTTGATCGATTTGGAAATGATTTCAAATATGCACCTACCGATCACCCTCTATTGTGATAACAGTGGAGCAGTTGAAAATTCCAAAGAACCGAGAAGCCATAAGCGCGGAAAACAAATTGAGGTCAAGTACCATCTCATTAGGGAGATAGTATACTGAGGAGAAGTGATCATCACACAGATAACCTCAGAAGACAATTTAGCTGATCCATTTACAAAGACCCTCACGACTAAAGTGTTTGAGGATCACCTAGTTAGACTAGGACTACGAGATAGATAAATCTTAGGCAAGTGGGAGAATTAATGGATATCTGATGCCCTGGTTTATTGTAGTTCTTCTCTCATACTCAACATTGAATATATTTGTTTATATGTAAACTCACTGGAGTTTTATTCCAAGTGGGAGTTTGTTGGGTTGTATGTCGTAAAACTCGCAGTTTGTAGATTTAAATATATTCTATTTGCAATAAAGATGTTATTGAAGTTTATTCAATAAAACTGTTATTGGATATGCAAATTGCAGTTGTAAAATTAAATCCAATAAGCTAACGAACTCCTGGCTATAACATGAATACTTGAACCTTATTTGATGATATAAAAGAGGATCAGGTTTGGGTATATAGCAAAAATGGTCTATAAGTATAAGGATAGGGTTGGGTACCTTATCTTGGAGATACTATGGATGTGGACCACTTTGTATTTGATATAAATGATGTGATCCTGAAATCGTTGATGTGGAGATATGCGAGTGGAGACATCCTATGCAAAAGATGTTTGCATAAGACCAAACCACAAAATAGTCACTTGTTTGTTATAACTACCGTTTAGTGTTAAAACTGACTATTTTAATTTGATGACTTAAGGTAACTCGATCTCAATCCTAAGTTAACTATGTAATAGAATTAAGAAACATGCAGCGGAAGAAAATAGGATCATTAAGCATTATAATTCCTTAATTTGGACATTAAAATAAGTATGTTTAAAGGGTAATAAAATGGTTTCAAAAAACACACACCTTTGAAGAATTCCTCTCCGTTCCAAGCTGCTCCTCACGAATTCTCAGCTTCAAATCTTCAGTAAACCACCAACAGATCTTCTCTACTATTTTTAGCCTTGAATTTGAGTGTTCAAACTCATAATTGAGTTGAATTTGAGAAGGGGAAAGGATGAGTTTTCAGGTGAAGGAGAAGAACTCAGTAGGAACTTTTTCCTCTAGTTCTTCAATACTTCTCATTTACGAATTCTCACCAATTGGAGTGTTTTTATTCTTCAACTACATGCATGCATAAGTGAATTCAATCAAAGACACCTCAAACTTGAAGATTGAGTGGGATAGATGTTTGAATTGTAGAGTTCCACCTATTAGTTGGTGAAACTTTGGAATTTTCCATTAAAATTCCAAATTTCAAATACAAATTGAATTTTAATTTCAATTAATTCAAAATTAATTTAAATCAAAATTTCAGAATTCACTTTCCTAAATTGAATTAAGTTTGAAAAATAATTTGATTTTAATTAATTAAATAACAATTTAATATCAAATATTAAATTAATCACACCTAATTTTAAACTGAATCCTATTCATGTAATTAATATTTAAATCAATATTTAAGTATTATTAACTCTCCAATTCATTCAATTTCGATAAGTTAAACATTAAATAATTATATCAAATATAATTATGCAAACCCTTTTTTTTTTTTAATTTGAACTTATTCAAGTTCAAACCCTAATTTCAATTTGAACATTTTCAAATTGAAATACAATTTGTACAATTCAAATTGATATAATTCCAAATTCACTCAATTCATTGATATAAGGTATTCATGTTTTAAGAGCTAGTAAAGGGACCTTATGGACCTATAGACCATGAGCTTCAACAATTTAAGATTAATTGGCTAAAACTCTTTAGACCAAATTAATCAGTATTCGTTAACTATCAAATCACACCACTATAGCTTGATATTTGCACTTTCCTCACTGTAAATATATTTGTGTCCACTTGATTTAACCATAATCAGTAGGTCGACCCTTCACAGGTTGTTCGTAATAATGGTTGGGTCAAATATTGTTTTACTCCTGAAATTACGTCTTGCTCCTTAAGTTCCACTGATCCTCTAATGAACAATTGGCTTGTGATCCAATCACTAAACCGGATCCCTCTCAGGCCAATGAAAGGGTGGGGCTCATTGTTTAAGACTTGGATTCCATACTCAAGAGAACAACCTTCCGCCTATCCCTAAATCAGGTAGGCGTGAATTCCGTCTTGCACCCTATGTTCCTAGCTATCTACTCGATATTATTCCTAAAATGGGAGGCTTATTGAGCCAACCCTCATCTATGCAAATCTAAAGATAATCCAGAATAAACAGGAGTTCATAGTAGGATTAAGATCGAGTTACTTAGGTCATCTAAGCGAAATAGTATGTCTTAAATTGTAAACAGCATTATAAAGTAAGAGTGACTTATTTCCTGGTTCGATCTTATGCAAACTCATTGTATAGGACACTTCCATTCCTCATGTCAATACATGAACGAATCAGGATTACTTCGTTTGTAGCACCTTACAACAAATTGTAACCACTACAGAGTAGGCTGCATCCGATAGTGTTACCAGAATAAGGTACCCAACCTTATTTGTATACTATAGATCATTTTGACTATTTACTCGAACCTGATCCACTTTTATGTCTTCACATAAAGTCAAGTTTTCATATAATAGTCATGAATCTTAGTTTTGTTAGAGTTAGAAAACATGCAACGGAAGAAAAACAGATCATTGAGCATTCTAATTCATTAATTTTGGCTCAAATTTAAGCATGCTCATAAAATACAAAGTGGGTTTTATGACAGACCTTTGAAGAACACCTTAAATCACGAAGTTCAGCTGCAATCTTCTTGAATTCAACTTGTGAACCACCTCAAGGCATTCCCCACTATAATCTTGGTGCCTTGGATTGAGTTGTGGGACTCAAAGTAAGCTTTGATTAAGAGAATTTTGGAGGAAAGAACACTAGTTTACACAACTTGAAGAACCCTTCTTCTTGAGATATTTTCAGCCAAAATCCACCCTTTTGCATGCCCAATTCCATTGAGATGCTTCAGTATATATTGATGACATTCATGCAAGAATAATTGTTGCATGAATTGCAGCTCATGCTTGGATTTGGCTGAGAATTGAGTAGTGGAAAGTGTATAAGCTCCTTGAAAAATTCGTGGAAAAATCCAACTTTTTGGATTTTTCCAATTTTCCAATTTTCTTTTCTTTTTAATTCTATAAAATTGATTTCAAAATCAAATTCCAAATTAATTTGTTTTCAAAAATGGAATTTTATTAATTTTACAAAATTAATACAATAATTAATTTATCTAATTAAAATTAAAATTAATAATAAATAATTAATTAAACCATTTAATTAATTCAATTAATTTAATATCAAATATTAAATTAATTTAACACTAATTCCACTATCATGAATCCCTATTCATGAATTTAGTATTTAAATCATATTTAAATATTAATCGATTCTCCAATTTCGTTTAATTCCAAAATTAAACGTAATTATATCTCATATAATTACTAATTCCCTTAATTCTAATTCGAACGATTCAAATCAGCAATCACGCTACTCCAAGGCTAATCCATTTACGAGCTGGTAAGGAGACCTCGTGGACCTACAGAGCATAGGCTCCAACAATCCGAGATTAATTGGCTAAACTCTTTACACCAAATTAACCCTCATTCATTAACTATTGGATCACTCCACTAAGGCCCATAGTTGGACTCCTCTCACTTAGATATATTATGTCAACTCGATATAACCATGATTAGTAAGTTAACCCTTCACAGGTTGTTTGTAATAACGACTGGGTCAAATGTCTGTTTTACCCCTGAGATTACCTCTTATTCCTTAAGTTCCACTGATCCTCTAATGAACAATTGATTTGTGATTCGATCAACAAACCGAGTCCCTCTCGGGCCAATGAGAGGGTGGGGCCCCTTGTTCAAGACCTGGAGTTAGCACTTAAGGGAGCAACCTCTCTACTATCCCTAAAAGTGGATAGGAGTGAATTCTTATTAGTCCCCAGCTATCTACCTGGTCTTACCCCTGAAATGGAGGTTTATTGAGTCGGCGCTGTTGAGGTAACCCTCGCCTATACAAATCTAAGGATAATCTCGAATAAACAGGAGTTCATAGTTAGCTCAAGATTAAGGTCAAGTTACCTAGGTCATCACTTTGTAATCATCAGTCTTAAACAGTAAATAGCATTAGAAAGTAAAAGTGGTTGATTTCGTGATCTGATCTTGTACAAACCCATTACACAGGATGCCCTCACTCCTCATGCCATAACATGTATGAATTAGGATCACATCGTTCGTAGCACTTTACAACTCTTTTTAACAACTACAGAGTGGGTCGCATCCAATAGTGTTACTAGAATAAGACACCCCATCTCATTCATATACTATAGATCATTTTGACTATTTACTCAAACATGATCCATGTTTATGTCTCCACTTAAAGTTCAAGTACTCATGTAATAGTTATGGATCTTTTTAGTTTATTGGATTTATTTCTAAAACGAAATAAGCAATATATTTTCAATAGCTACTTATTGAATTTTTAGAAATAAGTTTTATTGTTTACAAACCACGGGTTTTAGGACATAAAACCCAACAAGTTTATTAGATTTAGTCTTTACAACTACAATTTACAAATTCAATAATAACTTTATTGAAAAAATATTGAATAACATTTTTATTGATAATAGAAAATGTTTAATTCTACAAACTACGAGTTTTAGGACATACAACCCAACACTATGAACTCCTGTTTATTCGGGATTATTCTTTAATCTACATGAGTGAGAGCCACTCAACAACACTACTCAATAATCCTCCTATTTTAAGGATAAGACCGGGTAGATAGCTGGAGACATAGTCCTGCAAGATGGAATTCGCTCCTACCCACTTTAGGGTTAGTAGATAGGTTGTTCCCTTAAGTATTGACTCCTAGTCTTGAACAAAGGAGCCCTGCCCTCTCTATGATTGAGATGGACTCCATTTATTTGTAGGACCATAAACCAATTGTTCATTAGTGGATCAGTGGAGACTTAAGGAGCAAGATGTATTATATGGATAAAACGATAATTGTGGCCCAACTGTTAATACAAAGAACCTGTGAATGAACGACTTACTGATCGGAGTTAGATCAAGTGATGGTCTACAACTTGTTGGAGAGAAGAGTTCAAGCTAGAATTGAAGGATTGTAGAGTTCTTCAAAGGTAATACTTTAGAAACCCTATTTCCTTAATATGAACATGCTTGCTTGATTGCTAAAATTAATTGAAGTAGAGTGCTTAAGATTCAAATTGCTTATGTTTGTTGATTGTCAACACCAACAAGTACAAAGGCACAATGTTGGTTGGTGTTGCAATGGATGGTAATAACCAGGTGTATCCTCTGCCATATGCTATCGTTGACAATGAGACCGTCCGATCATGGAAGTGGTTTATGATGAATTTGAAAGCTGCAATTGGGAAATGCCCTAATCTTATATTTGTTTCAGATCGACACCAGACTATTACCAATGCAGTTGACGTTGTATTCCGAACAACATTTTGCGGACTTTGTACATTCCACTTAAAGAGAAAAATCAATAAAAACTTCAAGGATGAGGTGGTGGGCAAATTGTTTGATAGTGCAGCAAGAGCATATCAGGAGTCCGTTTGGGACTAAATATTGGACTTCAAGAATGGTAGCCTTGGAAGATATTTGGAGGATGCGAGTGTCGAGTGGAGGACACGATGTTATCAATAATGAAATCAATATGATAACATGATGAACAATAGTGCCGAGTGTTTCAGTTCGGTGACAAAAGAAGTGAGGAAACTGCTAGAGTTGACAATCAACACACGGAATCTATTAGGATCTTAAACACTCTAATTACATTAATTTTTGTGAATTTGCATGCAAGTTCATAAAATAACAGTAAAAATGGTTTCAAGAACACAACTTTTGAAGAACTTCCAATTGGTACAAATTCCAACTGATTTCTTCTTTGCAACAGGTTGTAGACTACCACAAAGTTCTTCTCTACTATTCTCAGACTTTAGATTGGATTGTGGAATCCAAATTGAGAGATAATAGAGGTGCAGTTGGAAAGTTGAGAGACATTTTGATAGAAACTTTTTTCTTTCAAAATTCCATTTTCATCCCCTTAATATTTGAAGATAAATCCTGTATTTATCAAGTTTCATCATGAAAATAGTTTTAGACAAGAAAGTGACACTTAATTTCCCACCAAAACCTTTGGATTAGTTGTCATAGAAGTGCAAAAAGTGGGAAAATCCCACTTTCATCATTAATTTTTAAACCAATTTAATTTCTTTTAAAAACAATGTATTTTTTTAATAAAATCAATTTGAAATTAAAAGAATTTTGAATTTGAATTTGAAATCTTCAAATTCAAATTTATTTTAAATAATTTAATTAAACATAACAATTAATTTAATATCAAATATCAAATTAAAAAACACCTAATCTAGACATGAATCCCTATTTATGTAATTAATATTTAAATCATATTTAAATATTTTTAACTCTCCAAATTCATCTAGTTCATTAGTTAAACGTTTACTTATATCAATAATAATCTAAACCCTAAATCGAATTTGAACATTTTAAATTCTCTCAACACGCTATTCTAAGATTTAATCCTTTTACGAGCAAGTAGATGGATCTAATGGACCTACAGATCATGAGCTACAACGATTTGAGATTAATTAGCTAAACTCTTTAAATCGAATTAATTAATATTCATTAACTACTGAGACACTACGCTATAGCTCAGTAATTACACTATCTCACTGTAGATATATTTCTGTCCACTTGATTTAACCATAATCAGTAAGTCGATCATTCACAGGTCGTTCGTATTTATAGCTAGGTCAAAATTACCATTTTACCTCGACAATACATCTTACTCCTTAAGTCTCCACTGATCCTCTAATGAACAGTTGGTTCATGGTCCTACTAATAAACTGAGTCCCTCTAAGCCATAGTGAGGGTAAGGCTCCTTTGTTCAAGATTAGGAGTCAATACTTAAGGGAACAACCTATCTGCTAACTCTAAAATGGGTAGGAGCGAATTTCGTCTTGCGAGACTATGTCCTCAACTATCTATCCGGTCTTACCTCTAAAATGGAAGGCTTCTTAAGCGGCGATGTTGAGTCATTCTCATAGGATAACCCCATATAAATAGAAGTCCATAGTTAGTCAGGATTGAGATCGAGTTACCTCAGGTCATCGAATTAAAATAGTCAGATTTAACAGTAAACGATCGTTATTTCGTGGTCCGGTCTCATGCAAACATCTTTTGCATAGGATGCCCCAACTCACATGTTTCCACATGAACGACTTTGGAATCACATCGTTTGTATCAATATACAAAGTAGGCCGCATCCATAGTATCCCCAAGAGAAGGTACCCAAAACCTTATCCATATACTTGATCTGGTACCCAAAACCTTATCCATATACTTGATCCACTTTTATGTCTCTACATAAAGTTTAAGTATTTATGTTATAGTCAAGGGTTCATTAGTTTATTGGATTTATGAATCTATAAATGCAATTTATATATTCAATGACAACTTTACTGAAATACTCTCAATAACATATTTATTGTAAATAAAAATATGTTTAAAGTTTACAAACTGTGAATTTTAGGACATATAACCCAACAAACTCCCACTTAGACTAAAACTCCAGTGGGTTTAAATATATACAAATATACAATATTGAGTATAAGAGAATAAATACAATAAACTAGGGCATCTATATACTCATGAGAAACTGCCAATAACAACACTACTAAAATGCATAAGGTGTTTGATACAATAATAGTTCTATGAGCAGCGAAATATTTGGTCAGTTAGCACATCAACAAATTCAAAGTATGCAATTAAAACTGTCTAAGATGAGGAAATTATATCATTAAAATGTGAGAAAGCCAGGTGATACCAAGTTAACCCAATCGATTATTACAGGTTTCATGTGAAAGATAGTGGGTTAGACAGTATTGTCAGCCTTAACACACTTGAGTATAGTTGCAGATAGTTTCAGGGTTTGGAGATTCCATGTTCGCATGCTATTGCTGCAGCTAGAGAACGGAACATCAGCCCATTCACCCTATTTAGCATGTTTTATTCTGTGGAGTTGTTTGTCCTTGCATACGCAGAATTGATATCTCCAGTTGACCATGTGACTGAATGGAAGAAACCGTCGAGTATGCTGATGTTAAAATCCTTCCTTTGAAAAGGGTCATTCGAGTAGGACAAAGACAGGTACAGAGGATCCCGTCCGCTGGAGAACATCGACCCCAAAAAAATGCAAACGATATGGCAGCGTCAACCACAATAGACATACTTGTAATGAGCCACTCGTTAATATAGACGGACACAATAGATAGACATACTTGCAGTAAAATATTTCATTGAATTCGAACTGTTTGTAAGACATACGTTTTTAGTAAACAACTGGTTTGCTCTCTATTTTTCACTCGGTTCATCCTCTCGTTTCTTCCTCTTGATGCTTAGTCTCGTTTCTTCATCTTTTTGTTATTTCTCATGCAATTTTCTCGTTTCTTCCTCTTGGATCATCCGTTCGTTACTTCCTCTTGGCATGCACAATTATATCAAAGATTTGTTAACGCTGGTAGGAAAAAAAGCTTGTACTGTAATCATACTGTAATATAACATTAACAAGTTGTACTGTTTTTTACATTCACAAGTTATACTTGTTAGGATTCATATCCTAAATCTAGTGTATCTGGTGGTTTATAGTTTTGTTAACACAAATTATTTATCTAATAAAATCATAGATATTTTATTTGACGATTAGACTGCATTAATTCAATCCAATAAACTAAGATCCAAGGTTATTTATGAAACTTAAACATATATGTGGAGATATACAGGTGGATCATGTTTAAGTAATAACCTAAATGGTCTGTAGTAGATGGATAAGACTAGGTACCTTATCCTGTGACACCACGAATACACTCCAATTTTTAGATGTTACAATTATTGTAAAGTGCTACAAATGATCTGATTCTGATCGTTCAAGTGGAGACATGCGAACGGGGGTATTCTATACAAAGAGTTTGTGTAATACCAGACCATGAAATGAATAGACTCTCTATATAACACTGTTACTAGAAGAGACTTAAATTTCACTAGGATGACTATAGGAGACTTGACCTTAATCCTGAGTGAGTTATGAACTCCTGTTTATGATGGTAGTCCTTTGATCTATAAGGGTAAAAGTGGTCATGATAGCCGGCTCAATAAGCCTACCATTTTGGAGATTTGTCTGATTAGGGAGCACAGCTACACAAGATGGAATTCACTCCTTCTCATTCCTTGGGAAAGTAAATAAATTGCTCCATTAATAGCTGGTTTCGGGTCTTGAACAATGAGGCCTCAACCTGTCACAGGCTCGAGAGGTGTTAGTTTATAGTTGGATTATAAATTATTTGTTCGTTAGAGGAATCAATGGTACTTAAGGAGTTAAATGTAATTGCAGGGGTAAAACGATATTTTGACCCAATTGTAGTTATGAACATTTGTGAAGGGTCATCGTTCTGTTGATTGGTTATATCTATGGACACAGAAATAAATCTACAATGCGAAGAGTATAGCTATCTGTCTTTAATGGAGTGCCTGGTGGTTAATGAATATTGATTAATTGGATGAAGGGAGTTTAATCAATTAATCTTATATCATTGGAGATTCTAATCTATAGGTTCATAAGGTCCCCTCGATAACTCACTAAAGGAAATACAAGCGGAATGGTTTGAATTGTTTAGATCAATTGATGGAATAGTATATTAATGAGATTAATATGATATGGTTAATTATAGATTTGATCTATAATTAAGAGAAAAATATTTGAATAGGATTCAAATAATGATTTTTTTATGAATCAGATTCATAAGGAATTAGTTAAGTTTGAGAGGTGGAGGCAAATAAACATATGATATTTATTTAATTAATTAACTATATAAATTAAATTAGATTTAATATATATAGTTATAATTAGGCTTGCTAATTAATCAAATAAATGTTATTTGATTAACTGAGCCCTAAGGGCAAATATGGAAATACTTGGAGAAGGGGTAAACCCTTATCCATATAAATTGTTTCTTTTGCCTAAAATTAAAATTAAGGATTTTATTTTGAAAACCTAGCCTCCAAATTCTCCCAAAATTCTCTCAACACTTTCTCGTCTCCACCATTCCTCCTCTAAGGATTAGAGATCGCTCTTCTACCTTTGGATTCCAAGAGAATATTGAGGACTCTCTTATGGTGGTGTTCATTGTTCATTGGAGATACGTTGTAGAGAAAAGGCTTGGGATTTTCGTGAAGACAAAGGGATCTACAAAGGAAGAAAATGTTCTTCTCACTTTTTCTTCTTATTAAAAGGGATGCTGAATGTATAAACTATTGGGGTTGATGCCCTAAATCTCATTGGGTCTTATAGTTTGTAATTGTATTGTAGAAAATCTTATTTATATGATAAAATATGTGGTGTTTTATTTGACATTTAGTTGCATTAATCCACAAACCAATTAACTAATATCTAAGGTTATCTTGTAGCTTAAATATGTATGTAGAGACATACAGGTGGATCATGTTTAAGTGCTAACCTAAATGGTCTCTAGTAGATGGATAAAACTAGATATCTTATCCTTATGACACAACGAGTACGACCCACTTTGTAGATGTTACAACTGTTGTAAAGTGCTACAAATAATCTGATCCTGATCATTCACGTGGAGACATGTGAGGGGGTATTCTATACAAAGGAGTTTTTATAAGATTGGACTATGAAATGACTAGTCTTATTATATAACACTGTTCATAATAGAGACTTACATTTCACCAAGATGACCATAGGTGACATGACTTGAATCCTCAGTGAGTTATGAACTCCTGTTTATGGAGGAGATTCTTTCATTTGTATGGGTGAGAGTGGTAGATCGCGGACTCAACAAACCTACCATTTTAGGAATTCGTCTGATTAGGTAGTCAGCTACACAAGACGAAATTCACTCCTTCCCCAACGTTGGGAAAAGTAGATAAATTGCTCCCTTAAGGGCTGATTCTAAGGCTTTACTATGTGGCACCACACCCTCTCTTGGCCCGAGAGGATTTTGGTCATAGTTGGACTATGACTCATTGTTCATTAGAGGGATCAGTGATACTTAAGGAGTTAGATATAACTATAGGGGAAAAATAGTAATTTTGGCCTAGTGTACTTATGAGCAATTTGTGAAAGATCATCGCATTGTTGACTGATTATATCCAATGGACACATAAATATATCTGTAGTGCGAATAGTGTAACTATCGATCTTTAGTGGAGTGCCCGACAGTTAACAGATGGTGAATATTTTAATTAAAGAGTTTAATTATTCAAGTGTCGTTGGAACTTCAAGTTAGGTGCATAAGGTCCCCTCTGTAGCTCAACAAGAATTAATGAGAATCAATTTTGGAGTATTTGAATTGTTCAAATTAATTGAGGGAATTAATTATATGTGATATAATTATTTTAATTTAATTATATATGATATAATTACTATAATGTATTTGATACATTATAATATAAAGTTTATTTGAATATGAATCAAATATTAATTATGTTAATAGGATTCATATAATTGAATTTAATATAATGAGATTTATATTAAATACCATTGATGAGAGAAATAATATCATAGGTTATATTATATTTGATACAATATTAAACTATAGGTTATATGTTATATTGGATATAACATATAGTAAGTTTATAGTATATTTTACGTTAGTTAATATATAACTATATATATTAAATAAATTGAAATTAGTTTTAATTTTAAATTTTTGAAATTTAAAATGGAGAACTCCCTCCCCCTAAAATCTCTCATTTTTCTATCGTGTGGGTAGTGGGTTTTGGAATGCTCTCTTGTACTTCATGAAAAAGAGAAAAGTTCTCTTAAAAAAAAAATGAATAGATTGACACACTATCTACTCCTCTCAAAATCTTTCCCTCTCTACCAAAATACACAGAGCCCATAAAACTCCTGTGATTCTCATCTCAAAGAATAAATAAGTAACATTCGTGGTGGTGTCCTCATTGACCATTCAAGGGTTTGAGATTGTACATGAAAAATTCAGAAAAGAAATTTCGTGAAGAACGATTCTTCAAAGGTAAGGATTTCTAAGGCCATTTTACTTTTCTGTAAATTAGTTTTAGCATGCTGTAAATTACTTAAATCCATGAACTGTTTGTTTTATTTGCTATAAAATTTATGTTATGTAAACTTTAGGTTTGGGTCCGATCTCGTCTTCCGCTCAAGGACCTTCATTGGTTCCTTCATAAACATGATTTATTCTCTATTTTTGTTTTATTCTGTTATGATTTTGTTTCATATAAACCGAAAAATCGAAATGCACGTTGTTCGCATGCTTTCGCTTGGATTTCGATCCCTTCAATTGCTATCAGAGACAATTTTCTTGCATTTTCGAGTTTTGGTTTTGTTTTTGAAACAAGATCTAGCTTACAAGTGAATTTGATGTTCTGCATTTGGAATGTTTGAGTGTCAGTTTGCAATATTGGATGTTTACGATTGTTGACACATAGATTTTACATTTTATTTTGATTAAAATGTAAGAGCCCGATGTTTTTGGGCATTTAATTTCTTGCTTTGAGCCTGTAAGTCCGTGTCAATCGAAAGAGCAACAATTTCTTAGGAGATCAGGGAGTAATAGAGGCTTTCAGAGATGTTTGAAGCTGAAAATCGCAAAATCTAGGGCATTCTTCCTTGCAGTGTCGCGACGGTGTGAAGGCGAAGCGCCATGCAATGTTCATAGCGTTGCGACGTTAACCCCTCAGCATTGCGATGCTTCGAGGACTAAACAGGCTTGTGCGGCGCGCGAGGAGCTGATGAAGGTTGTTGTCTTTTGCATTAATTTTCTTATGTAACTTAATTTTATTTAATTAATTAAATTAGTATAAATGTTATATTAATTTAATTAATTAATTGCTTTCTAGGGTGTCGAAAATTGGTCCAATTAATTGTTGATTAATTTAATTATGCATGAGATGTATGATTTAAATTAGTTTTGAATGGTGCATAATATATGTCATTTAGATTTAAAATCCCACCTAAGGATAAACATGTTCATGCATCATATCTAAATATAAATGTTATATTTTTGGATGCATGATTAAATTAGCATGCTCATGCATCTTAATATAAATGTTATATATTTAGATGTATGGTAAATTAAGCATGTTCATGCATCATGCAATATTATAATTGTTATAATGTATGATGGCATGATGGTTGATGATGCTTAATGATTGTTTAACATAAGAGTTATATTTTACCATGGAAAATGTGAAGGGATCAAATCCTGCAGTGGATGTGTTATGAATACCTTGCATCCCGCAATTCGATTCTTACATAAACATATTTAATATACTAAAACAGAATATAAACATGTAATATAGCATATTTTAGAGAAAAATATTATAATCATTTTTACCTTTGTAGATTCCGAAGCTTCACAAAAAATTCTCTTTAAGTTCCAACGAACGACTCCTCCTATGATCTTGATCACGAACAATTTCTTAAACAATCTCGAACACAACCACGAGAGTAACCTTGTTATTCTTTAGGAGTCCAATAGAAAAATAGGTGGTATCCAATTATTGGGAGAGGGAGAGGATAAAAGGCTTTTGGAGAGTAGAGAGGATTTTCTTCGTGGCTTAGGGAAAATTTTGCACAATTATACTTGTGAAATGTTTTGTCTTTTCCAAATGGGCCATAGGGTGATCTTTATATAGAGAAGGGCTAAGCCCTTTTCTTAATCATTTTCTTATTTTTCTTTTCCACAATTAATTAATTAAATAACACTTATTTAATTTAGTTTGTCACATTAATTAAATAACTATTTATACATTAAATCTAATTTAATGTATATATATTTAATTATCATAAACATCGTATGTTTATGTGTAATACCTCTCTATTAATTAATTTTTTGTGAATCTAATTTACTTGAATTAATTAATTGAATCTTATTCAAATATTATTTTCCAATTTAATTTGAATTGTAGATCATATCCATAATCAATTATATATTAATCATATTAATACATGGTTTCTTCAAATTAGTTTGAACAATTCAAATCATCCCTATTAAATATCCTCTAGTGAGCTAACAAGGGGACTTGGTGGACCTATAGATCATAAGCTCCAATGATATGAGATTAATTGGCTAAGAGAGAAATATTTGAATAGGATTTAAATAATGATTTTTTTATGAATCAGATTCATAAGGAATTAATTAAGTTTGAGAGGTAGAGGCAAATAAATATATGATATTTATTTCATTAATTAACTATATACATTAAATTAAATTTAATATATATAATTATTTATTAGGTTTGCTAATTAATCAAATAAATGTTATTTGATTAATTGAGCCCTAAGGGTAAATATGGAAATACTTGGAGAAATGGTAAACCCTTGTCCATATAAATTGTTTCTTTTGCCTAAAATTAAAATTAAGGATTTCATTTTGAAAACCTAGCCTCCAAATTCTCCCAAAATTCTCTCAACACTTTCTCCTCCCCACCATTCCTCTTCCAAGGGTTAGAGACCACTCTTCTACCCTTGGATTCTAAGAGAATATCGAGGTCTCTCTTATGATGATATTCATTGTTCGTTGGAGATACGTTGCAGAGAAAAAACTTGGGATTTTTGTGAAGACAAAGGGATCTACAAAGGTAAGAAAATTTCCATTTTCTTCTTATTAAAAGGCATGTTGAATGTATAAATATGATTTATCCTTTGTTTTGGTTTTATTCTGTTCTGATTTTGTATCATATAAATCGAAAAATCGAAATGGAAGGCATTCACACACTTTCATTCGAGATTCAATCCCTTCAATACTAATAAGCTTGAACAAGTAAGCTCACAAGTTGTATTGTAATATAAAAATACAATTTAGTAAATGAATGTATTAGACCATAGCTCACAAGCATATTGTAATCTAAAGTCCAACATCTTCTCTTGAACCAACACCCTTTTTTTTTGGAGATCTAGTTACCATATACTCAAAAAAATTTAGACAGAAAATACCACAATCTAATGTATTGCGACCTTGTATATCTCCTATTTCTGCACGATAAACTTGTCATGGGTCATGATGTAAGTTTGATTTCTTTTGATAGAGCTTGCAGAAGTAAATCAATGATGACAATGTATGTGTCAAAGGCATCAACAATAGTGCAATATTATTCATTGAGATGTATGATGGCATGGAGTCATATAACAATATTCGTCCTTTGTTACGTCAATCACGACTAGGATCCAATATTCGCATACGTTGATTGCACTATACACGTAGTCTACGTCAGACCATCCTGGTTGGTGATTCAGCTCCAAACCAAGCACAAGGTTAGTTACATTATCTTCTTTCGACCATACAGTCGCGGCTTCTTCCTCGGTCCTCTTATATATGGCTCTGAACAAGCTTTCGAGTGTGAAAAGTTTAAATGGCGCTGTTGGCAATGAATGAATAATTGTTAATGAACTAAGTATACAAAATGAATTAATTGAAAAAGAATATATACACCAATATTCCTGATGGAAACGTCATGAACTTATGGATGCATATCGCGTTCGTTAACCATTATAGGAAGGTGTTGAGCATTTCCTCTGGGACTGGATGGACTGGATCGTAGCTAACCTCATCAATTATACCAAGAGGATAAGCACCTGGATCGTAGTACTTCCTCTTCAACTTTGGTTGTTTCACTTCAACTGGAGAGGTATAAGGCTTAACCTCTTTCCTCTTCCTATCTATAGTTGGATATCATCATCGGTAGAGGATGGATTTGACATTGGTGGCTCAATGGCAGTGGTGGTGGTGAGTGTGGCATTAGTGGTAATCGACTTAGTGAGGGTGAGCGTCATGGTGGTTACAAGCACAATGGCAATGGTGGTGGGGAGGGTGGCATCAGTGATACGATCAATGGGAGTGGTGGTAGTGGTCAGGGTAAGAGTCATGATGGTTATAGGCACGATGGTAGTGGTGAGGGTGGAATCAGAGATAGGGTCGATAGGAGTGGTGCTCGAGAGGGTGGGATCGAAGATAGGGTCGATAGGAGTGGTGCTCGAGAGGGTGTTATTAGTGATAGGGTCGATAGGATTCCTCTCGACATGTTGTTCGTCCATACCATCATGGTCACGTGGATCGTCCTCGCCATCATAGTCACGTGGCTTGTCCTCACCATCATGGTCACGTGGCTCGTTCTCCCCATGTTTTATACAATTACACTATATCATTAGTACGTAACGCACGAAACACACTGACTCATCCATAAATCGTTGAGTATACATACCCGACATAATGTTTGCAATATCTCAGTGATTTCCCGCAGTTGTACCTTCACCTCTACCAAATTAGACTTCACCTCCCTAATGTAGTTTCCACTCTCGAGACCTTCTGGTCTAAGATTTGCAAGTAGTCCCTACTCTAAATGCTCGTCCTATTTGAGTTGACATTGGGCTCTGGTACATGGTGATCTGACTCACATATCTCGAATTCCTCTTCGTGGCAAGACTTATGCTTGAATCGGAAAGGCATATGGTCCCCCTCATGACGTTCATGTCTGCCTGATACCTCCTCTTGGTCAATGTCGGTTGGTTCTTCTTATGAGCTTCTTAACACTGACAACATCAGATCCTCCTCCTGAAGCTCCAAATACATTGGGTGTTCATCAACTCGAGTGTCCCTAAATTTCCTCTCCACATTAGACATCGTGAACGGGATGATCACCAACTACATGACAAACATATTGTAAATAATGTTAAATAACGTTAAATACTAAAACAATGTGAAGTGGTGCTTGTTATTCACTACAGGGGAGTTGAAGATGTCTTTCTGCAATAGCTTGTTGGACAATGAATGAGAGCATGACCACCTTAGAAATCGAGGCACGACATTATCTTTAAGTTAAACTGCAACTCTCCCAACAATAGTGGATATAATCTCATATGCCCAGACCTATAAAACCATTTTAGTTTATAAGAAAATAATGATAATTCATTAGACATTTTATGATAAAGAAAATGTAAGAATTGATACTTTGAACGCGTAAGGAAATCTGGGTAGATTGTACTTCAATACGTAACTTTTATTTGTTTTCACCTTCTCCTTGTACGAGGTGACATTGTCCTTTAACGCTCTCTTCAGACCATCGAAGGTTCTCTCCTATAAAATATGTCCCAAATTTAAGCTTTTGAAGTATTCGAGGTCCTCCACGTTATCCAGCAACGACTTATCAATGCTACTTTTTGTCTTGTCTTTTCCTATCAACCCCAACTCATAATAATACACAAGACTAACTTTCACTGTGTCCAAGTCATTTTCGAACTCTAACGCCTTGTAACATTCTTCAAACTTGGTGGGATGCACTTTCATTGCCATTAAATTCTTGAAATACTTCAATCGTAGTGATTCCATCACTTCAACACTACGAACTAGTTTAGTAGGTGACTCCCACAATCCCCCATAGGAAATCCTCCTTCGAAAATTCAACAATCATCCTATCCAAGTCAAAGGTCATGGAATCAGGCCTATTACTTCCCACCTCCCTTAATAAAATATGGTGGGCCAACGGGTTGTTGAAAACTATGTCCATATCCACGAATTTTCCAAACATAGTCCTAAACCTTTGAAGCTACTTCTAAGTTTCCTTTTGATTATCTTATTTGCGATCCCAATGTGAGATGAAAGGCTTGTAGCCTATCCAGGAAAACAATCCTTTATAGCAATTAGTCGTTACAACTGCAGGTAAAAGAAAAAAACAGAATTAGAGAAAAAAGAGGAACAAAAGTCACATTACCGAGCATTTTTATAGAAATCTCGTTTCAAGATCTCACTCCTTCCTCTCGTTTATCCTCTCTTTCTTCCCCTCCTTCTTCCTCTCGTTTTTTTTCTAGTGCATCCCTCTCGTTCTTTTTCTCATTCTTCCTCTCCTTCTTTCTCTTGTTCTTTTTCTCATTCTTTCTCTCGTTACAGAAATTTGTATAGAAATCAAATTTCTACATTTATAAATTTGACCAAAATTTCTTGTCGTTCGACGGTACAAAAAATCGAATCATGTGCAAGAAATGGAAAATGTAAACCACAATTTGTACCAATGTTACCTTAACTTTTGGAGATATAGAAACCACTAGTGGAAGAAGACAATCGACAATTTTTTGGTGTTCGATGATACAAAATTCGAATCACATGCAAGTTGCGACGTTCGATTTCGACGGTACTGAGAGAGAGAAAAATGTTGTACCTAAGAAGAGGAAAGAAGATGAAGCCAGAGGAATGAGGGAATCAGACTGAAATTTAAAATTTAAAACGTTCAATTTCAGTCTGATGAAGAACGAGAGGAATGTATCTAAAACGAGATGAACGAGCAAGAATATGCGATGCGTGCGCAACATCGAGCATTTTGGGGACTAAGTGGACATTACGCAACTCGAGAGGAAGACACGAGAAGAAGAAATCTAAAACGAGAGGAATGCATGAGAATCTAGGTCGAGTGCATGCTATGGATGTTCTAACGAGAGGAATGAGTCCAAAACGAGATGAACAGGCAAGAATCTACAATGCATGCGTGACATCGAGCGTTTTGAGACTAAACGGATATTTCACATGAGCCTCAAGAGTGTTTTTGAAAGATGGGCCAATTTTGTAGTGAACCTCAAAAAAATTGACCCAACAATACAAATTTCCCCAAAATTTGACCCAACAATACAAATTTCCCCCAAGATTTTCCCTTCTTCAGTCACTACTGGCTGTTGAAATTATGTTCCTCTGGCTCAAATGGCTCTCGCTGGCTTCATCGAATCACAGCCATGGCCAATAATTCCTTATTCAGTCTCTCCAGATTCTCCATTCCCCTCTCCAAACCTTCCTTCCGCTACTCCACTTGGCACTCCCCACCACCGCCGCCGGCGGCGGCGGCGGCTGACCCTGTACTAGCCGCCGTCTCCACATCCATCACTCAACGCCCAAACAAAGCCTCTCGCCTCTTCTCTCCGCCGTCTCCTCCCTTCCTTCAAACCCCACCATTTAATCGACCTCATCAACCATAACCCTTTCTCTCTCTCCCCTCTCTCTCTCTTCTCCTTCTTCAATTGGCTCTCTTCTGTCCCCACCTTTCGCCATACCCCCCAAGCCTACTGCGCTATGGCTAATTTCCTCTCCGCCCATCAAATGTTCGAAGATTCTCAATCGGTTGTTCGATTTCTCGTTTCCCGCAAAGGCAAGGACTCGGCGGCTTCGGTCTTTGCAGCGGTTCTTGAAATTTCAGGTACGCGTTGTTCGAATTTTGTATTTGATGCTTTGATGATTGCGTATTCGGATTCCGGGTTCGTCTCCGATGCGATTCAGTGTTTTAGGTTGGTTAGGAAGAGCAATTTTCAAATCCCGTTTCATGGTTGTGGGTACTTGCTTGATAAAATGACGAATTCGAACTCCCCTGTTATGATCTGGACGTTTTATTCGGAAATTTTGGATTCTGGGTTCCCGCCTAAAGTCAAGTACTTCAATATTTTGATCAATAAGTTCTGTAAAGAGGGAAGTATTAGAGATGCCAGGTTGATTTTTGATGAAATTGGGAAGCGGGGCTTGCGGCCTACAACTGTTAGTTTCAATACCTTGATTAACGGGTTCTGTAAATCTAGAAATTTAGATGAGGGGTTTAGGTTGAAGAAGATCATGGAAGAGAATAGGATATATCCTGATGTCTTCACTTATAGTGTTCTGATTCATGGGTTATGCAAGGAAGGTAGGTTAGATGATGCAGAACGACTGTTTGATGAAATGCAACAAAGAGGATTGAGACCAAACGACGTTACATTCACCGCATTGATTGACGGGCAATGCAGGAGCGGGCGAGTTGACTCAGCCATGAACACTTATCAGCAAATGTTAACCATGGGAGTGAAACCAGATTTGGTTATGTACAATACACTCTTAAATGGCCTTTGCAAGGTTGGGGAAGTAAATGAAGCTAGGAAACTAATTGATGAAATGAAAATGGTGGGGTTGAAACCTGATAAAATCACTTACACTACACTCATAGATGGTTACTGCAAAGAGGGAGATTTAGAATCAGCCATGGAGATTAGGAAAGGGATGAATGAAGAAGGGGTTGTGCTTGATAATGTAGCATTCACAGCCCTTATTTCAGGTTTGTGTAGAGATGGAAAGGTCAAGGATGCAGAGAGGACCTTGAGGGAGATGACGGAAGCCGGAATGAAACCCGACGATGCCACGTATACTATGGTGATTGACGGGTATTGCAAGAAAGGCGATGTTAAGACGGGGTTCAAGCTGCTGAAAGAGATGCAGACCAATGGCCATAACCCTGGTGTCATAACTTATAATGTGCTTATGAATGGACTTTGCAAGCAAGGACAGATGAAGAATGCAAATATGCTATTGGAAGCAATGCTTAATTTAGGAGTAACTCCAGATGACATTACATACAACATTCTTTTGGAAGGGCACTGTAAAAATGGAAGACCAGAAGATTTGCTTAAACTCAGAAATGAGAAAGGACTCGTAGTAGATTATGCATGTTATACTTCTTTAGTTGGCGAATACGATAAATGCATAAAGGATCGTCGAAAGAGGTGATGAAGACATGTTGAAAATGCTAACTTGTCATCTGAAAGTTTGCAAGAGAATTCACGTTGTAGATAAAGGATTATCAATGCAAAGAGGAGCTTGTAACTTCTTAAAATAAGAAAGAAATGAAGGACCATGGGTTCAATTTTGATGGTGGTCATCTACAAGACCATGGGTTCAATTTTGCATTTAAGTTTTAAACTTGAATGCAAAATCCATTTTTGGTGATGCTGAAAACACTCATACTTTTTTTCCCTTGAAGAACAGCACTGAAATGAAAGTGGAAAAAAAAAAAAAAACTAAAATAGTGATTATCCACACATAATTATACCCTTTTTTTTTTCTTTTTTTTTTTTTGTTTGGGGGGGGGTTCTGAAAACATTCTATAAAATAGTTTGCAAACAATCCCCCAATTTCTTAAAATTTCAGTGTGGAGAAGCATGTTACTTTATGCTGCATGCTTCTGTAAACCAAATTGAGAAGATGATGCAATAATAGGAGATTCTTTATCTATATTTTCTGCCTTTATTTATTGGATTTATTTTTCAATCAGGTGCCCCTAGTTTATTTCATTCATTTTTTTTGCTTTTATTTCTAGTACAATATAATATATTATTATTATTATTCTTATTATTTTGTTGATGTGAAACACACTTTGGTTGTCGTAGCATGTATCCTATCCTTGACTATTAATCATAACTTGTTTCAGGTATAATCCACCATAAGAATATAGTTTAATTGACATAAAATATGTATCATCACTTAAGAAATCAAAAGATTGAATATATGGCCTGAAAACTAAAAAAAAAAAAATGCTTATCAAAGGCTTTGTTATACAAGAGAAATATATAATTGGTTTTTGCCTTGTACAGGATATAGACGTTTAAAATATCAATCAAATATTAATAGAGATCCTCTCCGGGATAGAGAACTCCCCAACATAGAAATCAAATTATCCAAGATGTATTGTAACTACAATTTGAGAACATTTAGAGGCCATTTGGATGGTGGATATTGTTTCATGGATATGGATATTAAATTTTTGAAATTTAAATATCTAGGACAATTAGTGTCTGTATTTTGATTTACAGAATAATTAATGTTTTGAAGTTAAATCAATGTGTTTGATTTATCAATTTTATATATAGAAACTAAAAATAAATAATTACTTAATCAACGGTAAGATAACAATTAACATAGACATAATTAAATTTAATTATTTAGTATATTGTTAAATTGATTAATTATTTAATTTCTTAAAATACCAATGAATGAATATTTTTTAATTAAACATTATTTAAATTATTTTATTTATTTAATAAAAATAATTAAATAAATACTAATTAATTAGAATATCAATAATTAATAATAAAATTTTATATTAAATAGTTAAGATAACATAAAATCTCAATGATAAATGTATTAGTTGAAATTTATTAAGGTTGAAAAATATATTTATATTTAATAATTAATTAAATGTAATAGTAATAATTAATTGATATTAGTTTATTAATTAATCAGACTTTATTCATCTCCCAAGTTTACAAGTATGAAGGGTATTAAAAAAGAAACAAATGTAGATATTAAATGTCTGTCCAAAATTTGATGATAATATTTGTTAAACAAATAAACAGGCCCTTATAGTACTACCAAAGTATAAAAAATTAATAATGTACTATATATGGGGTTATGTTAATAGCGAAATCCTCTCCAAGAGGAGTGCTTTCAAGTGTAAAGTTCATTTATCCCAAACCCCTATTCATCCGTTAGTAAATACCCTACTTACCATCCACGAAAGTTTCTATTCTTGCAAATTTTTTACGTTACATTCCTGTTTGTCATAAAACATCTAAAAAGGTCCAAATATTTTTAAACAAAACACAAAGTTTAGGGATATTTTTATAATTTAATCTAAATATTTTTTTATCGTGGAGGTTTTAGATATAATATTTACTTGGTTAAATATTAATAGGGAGTATATGTATTCCGGCGTGTTGCGGCTCACCAATTTAAAAAAAAAATATCAGCATAATGTTTAGCCTACCAATTTAGTTGTTGAGTTGGTAAAATTAACCTAACTCTCCTACCCTTCCAATGTTTCCAATGATTTTACCTACGGGCAACAATTTCGAT
The DNA here is from genome assembly GCF_009727055.1 of Benincasa hispida. Lineage (NCBI taxonomy): Eukaryota > Viridiplantae > Streptophyta > Magnoliopsida > Cucurbitales > Cucurbitaceae > Benincasa > Benincasa hispida. The sequence goes on along the minus strand of NC_052349.1, from coordinate 37,652,029 downwards.
AACAACTACCATTGACGATTATTATTGCTTCACTTCGACGACCAACTCTGACCCCACACATGTAAAGGCGATTTCATTTTTCTTCCCCCTTCCATGCATCCTAGCTAGCCCCCACCTTGTTCTCCTCCTTCCTATACATGGCCCCTCCAAGCAAGTTAAACTAGATCTAAAGGAAATTACAAAAATAATATAATGTCAATAAGTGTATATGCTACGTTAGTGGTTAAGGTACTCCATAACATTCTCTTACATTCTAAATAGAGGTGTGCACGGTTCAGTTCGGTTCGATTTTGGACTGAACCAAGGACCGAACTGAACCCCTCGATTCGCAGAGAAGAAGAGCCTCAAGGAATCGATTTTCATCGTTTTCGGTTCTTGAACCGAACCAACCTAAATCAGTTATAACCAATGGTTCACTTTTTTTTTTTTTTTTTTTTTTTTAATTTTCTATTCTACTGTTGGTTTGGTTTAGGGTTGTTTAAAAAAATAAAGTTCTAGATTTTTATTTTTTAAGTTGGGTTGAGTAGATGGTCCTAAAAAGATAAGAATAAGAATGGACTAAGTTGGGCTCATTTGAGCTAATAGATAATATTAATATATTATATATATTTATTAGTATATATTAAATATCTCAGTTTGGTTTGGTTTTCCACAATTTTTTTGAGGGTTGTGAACCGTGGACCAAACCAAAAAGTAACCTAGGGTGTAAGATTTTATAGTTTTTTTTTTTTTTTCAATTTATGTCATTTTAATATATATATATTATATTATATATATATATAATATATTGTTTAGTTTGAGTTTTTAGTTAGGATTGTTTTATTTGATCCCTAAAACTTAAAAGTTCTAAATTTAGTCTCGGTTGAGATTTGTAAGTTTTCTTTATAAAATTTTAATAATCAAGGTCCGCGTGATAACTATTTTGTTTTTTAAAATTTAGGTCTATGGACACTACTTCTATCATGGTTTAAAAAAGTCAAAATTGGAACTAAAGAAAGTAACTTTCAAAAAGTTGTTTTTGTCTTAGAATTTGGCTTAGAATTCAACCATTGCTTATTGAAAGATGGCAATATTACGTAGAAATGTAGATGAACCATAGACTTAATTTTCTAAAAACAAACAAAAAATCCAATAGTTACCAAATGGAGCTTTAAGGTTTTTTTTTAATTTATTATTATAATTTAATTTTCAATTGATGTCTATGTGATCTAAGATTTAAGTTGTTTGTTATTTTAAGCTTTAATTTTGTGAGTTCTCTTTTTAATTATTGTTTTTAAATGTAAGTAGTTAGTATTAATTAGGTTCATTTCTTTTGTCCTACTATAAGGTGAGTTACCATATATTGAGAAGATCACAAATCACAATTTGTTGTACCACATTTTGAGTATCACAATTTTAGTATCACATTTGTTGTATCAAAATTTCTTATTACAAACCCATTTTTGTGTATCATCATTATTTTTATATTTCAATAAGAAGTTTGAATTTCACTCTCATTTTCCTTTTTTTTCTCTTTGTTTAACAAACATTGAGATATTGGTTTGCTTACCTTTATTGTTTCCATCAATTCCATTTTCTCAATAGTAGTAGAGCTACTCTGATTTATCAACAGTGTTATCAGACATATTTTGATTTTTTTTCAACAGTCTCCAACCTTTTTTTAAAAATGTTATTATATGGTCATTAAGAATAAATGGTAATTTTTTTGCCTTAAAAAAAGAATAAATTGTAATTAATGTCTTTTTGACACAAGGCTGATTATAGACCAATCTAGTCTCTAAGTTATTTGTCACACTTTTTTTTTTTTTTTTTTTATCGAAGACACTAATTGAAATTTATTCTCAAGAATAGTATAAAAGAACTACATTTCAAAAGTTGACGACTAAACGGTTAAATTCTTAAATCTATATAGGGACGGACTACACAACATCCTAATGTAAAATTTAGAGACTAAAAGAATATTTTAGGCACTGTTTGGTAACTTTTTTCTTTTTTCTTTTTGAAAATTAAACCTATGGATATTACTCCCATTTCTAAATTTTTTTTCTTTGTTATGTACTTTTCACCAATAATTTAAAAAATAAAATCAAATTTTAAGGACTAAAAAAAGTAGCTTTAAAAAAAAAGATTTTATTTTTGGAATTTGACTAAGAATTCAACCATTGTATTTGAGAAAGATGCAAATCATTATAAGAAATGTAAATGAAATAGACTTAATTTTCAAAAACAAAAACAAAGAATCAAATGGTTATCAAATGGACCTTTAATTTTTTTTCTTCCTTTCAAACCAACAACTCAATCAAACTAATCTAAGTGGTTGATAAAGATAGTTTAGCTAGGGATATCAAACTGGTTTGGTTGGACGAGTTCGGTTTTTTCGATTTTAGGTTTCGGGGAAGAAGAGAGAAATATACAAAATTTCCCTCCAAAATCTAAAATATTTGTACAAGTTAAAAAAATAAAAAGGAGTGGGGAAGTAGAGGCCAAAGCCGAAAGGAAAGGGGCAACAGGCTGTCATTAGAGTTGGCTTCTCGAACAAAAACACAATTTGGGGACCAAAACAACAAATGCTCTCTTTATACATATTTTTCAAACAAGACGGCAAAAGTGTTGCCATTTTCATACCCTTTGCCCTATAAAATCAAACCAACCAAAAACCCTCCTCTTTTTTCCCTTACTTAATTTTCTTTTTTGAAATGTGTGAGAATGTTTGTTTCCACCACTGGGCTCCACCAAAATGAAATTTCGAGAAAGTTAAAATTTAGTATCTATAGTTCAATGAAACTTCATAAATAGTATAAAGGGGCTTTTTGAAGACCCAACATGAGAATATATATCTTCACGTCCTATATCATTTCAGTGTTTGGAGACTCATTATCTTATATCACTTATTTTAATTATTTGTCGGTCTATTTTCGAAACGTGTTTCGTATCTCACCGTCATTTTCCTTCCGTATATCGTATATTATCTCAGTGTTTGAACATACTCGATCATATTCGATCAGAACTCCTCAAACATCAAAACTCCTCACATCTTATATCATCTCAAGACCTCAAACAGCTCCAATAGTATTTTCTAGTTTTTTCAAACTATAATAACTAAATTCTAACTTTCTCTAGACAATAAGGATAAGGCAGTATTTTGTAATTCAAATTAATTATAACCATCTTAGTAAAAGAAAAAAAGGTTAAATTGCACCAATAAAGAATGAAAATTGACATAGTGGCTAATTTGTAAGAATTAGAAAGCGTACGTATGTGATATTATTTACAACTATATAGATATAGTTAAAATCATTTACTTAATGACTTTTTATACTCAATTGACATGTTAATTTATACAAATGATATTGTAAATGATGTTATATATGCATTTCAGTTTTTACCCATTAATGGTCGTATGTCATATTTTATCTTATTTTTTTAAAAAAAAAATCTCTCAAGTGTATTTTTTGTAGAATAAATTTGAAAGAAAAGGGATTCTTTAATTTTATTTTTATGTGTATATTGTGGGTGGACTTTTCAAATTTTAGAGAGAGCATAAATGACACCTACTCTAAAATTTAGTGGTACTTTGTATAATTTAAACCAAAGGAAAATTCAATATAATTATTGTTGTAATGATTGGTTCTACCTCCTTTATAATAATGCTTTTTGAATTGATACAAAAACACCTAGGTTTTTATTTATTTATTTATTATTTTTTAAACTTTGTTTTTTTTTTTTTTTTTTTTTGTCAGAATTACTTCTTTATTGCCTTCTAAACATAATAATTTTGAGGGAAAATTGCAATAACCCTTAAATTTATTTGAGATTAATACCTTTTCCTAAACTAAACTAGAAAATTGCTCAAGAAACAAATGAATATTAATTTGTTCAATATTCAATTATTTAGGTATATTTGGAAAGTGATTCTAGAATAGAAAAAACCACTTTTATCATATTTAAAATTACTCGAAATTAATAATTCAAAATCAATCTTTATAGTAAAAAAAATATATTTAAATAAAAACCACAAAATTCGAAATTAATAGTTCAAGCATTGCACACAACAAATAAATAAAAACCACAAAACTTAAGCATAGCTTAATGGTTATGAATTTTTATTTCCTCTAATAGATGTCATATGTTCAGATATTCTCACTCTTATATTTGAAACAATTATTTAATGATCAAGTTGACATAATGTGATTGTCTCTTAATAACATTTTATATATAAATTAAAAAACTTGTTTTGTCTTTTAATATTTGTTGGATACAAATTTTGAATGGTGTTAATTAAAATCATCATCCACATATTTTGTGTCATTTCTCTAATAATTCATTAATGGTAAAAATAAACAAAAAAAAAAAAAAAAAAACATGAGACTCATCAGCTATAAATTTTCTTAGAAAGAGAGAAAATTTTATATGCTAACTATATATACATAATTTGAAATTTTGAAAATTTGAAAATTGTGAGGAGGAAAGGGGAAAATTAGAGGAAAAATACAAGATCTCGAGTATTTCTATATATATAGTTTTTGAAAATTTGCAAAATACATATATATATATATATACATATAAACAATTTGTCTCACTTTTTAAATGATGAGATAACTAGACATAGAAGAAAAACAATTGTCACACCTTTCTTCGCTCCATTCTTCACCAAACACAAAAATAATGTTTATCAAATTTTAAAGAATATTCGCACTAAAAAAAAGTTTAAAAAAAAAATCTAAATGGAAATAAAAGAAAAGGTATTAGATTCGTTATGTAATTCAAATTTAAAGCTTGATTAAATTTGGAAAAGAAAAAAAAGGTATAAACTTGAAAGGGCATACACACGTTTATACATTGTAGTATAATATTCTTGTTTTTCTTTTTTTTTTTTTTTTTTTTTACAATAAAGTTCCGACTTCAAAATTGAAAATATACGCTTTGTAGCAGTTAGCTATATGCTCATGTTGGCGTGTAATCTACTAATTACTTAGTAGAAAAACTTTAAATGCAACGAGAATATTATATACTCTTTTGTTCACATCGTGATTTAACCTTATATAGTGGTAGTTATAATTACACTCTCAAACTTTCAATTGTAAAAAGTTGGACCCCTAAACTTCTATATCCCTCAAGCTTAAAATAATTGTAAAAATTGGACCCAGAAATTATAAATATTGAACTTTTAAACTCATACAAATGCTACAATTTATACAATTCATAAGTTTGAAGTTTAGTTTGACCCAATTTTAACATTTATATAATTTTTGTAACTATTACCATACTTCAGGAGTCTTTTTTGCAATTTGTCCAAATTTTTTTTATACTACTATGGTATTAAAACTTCATACTCCCTTTGTTGAGGTAAAAAAATTATCTTCATAATTTTTTTTAATACTAATGGACCTGTATTATTTTTAAAAGCATGCTGACGTGACAATCAATAATAGATGTATAAAAATTTTCTTTATATTAACGAAGTATTTGAATTTTTTTATGAGAACTTTCTCTTACTATTGTAGGACTAAAAATTTTTCCTAATTAATTGGAGTATCGAGTACTCTATTAAAGAAAATTTTCAATATTACAATAATATGAAAAAAATTTTGTTATGTCAGCATATTTTTAAAAAATAATTTTGGGCCTAAAAAAGAATTAGGAAGATAAATTTTTAATGTATAAGAAAAGATAGTAGAAAATGTTCATTTGTCAAGCTGTTTGTTGGTTGGGTACTCGAAATTAAACTGCTTCTGTCAACCAAAAGCACTTTCTCTCTCTCTCTCTCTCTCTCTCACTAGCTGTCTTTGCTTACACATTTTCCAGCTGGTGCTTCTTTTTATTCTTTACCCTTTCCTTTGCGTTCTTATCAAGTTTTATCAATTTATACACATTTTTAATTTTTTCCGGCTTAATGATATAACTTAATTGATTAAAACATATATATATATATATATCGAATCTTCCCTCTGTTAGATTAAACTTAAAGAATTTTTCAGATTTAAAATTGAAATTTCATGATTTACATTATTAGGACATTTTTTTAATGTTTAATGAAGTTAATTGGCATAAAATTAAAAGTTTAAAGGTATATTAAACACTTTCTTAAGTTTGAAAACTAAGTTTGTAATTTAATATAAAATTTATTGAAAAATATTTTTTTTGTTGATGCCTGAATTTTGAGTACGGTTTCTCATTTGGTTCTTAGGTCCTTAAATATTACTACTTTTATCCTTGCATTTGGATTTTAGTTTCCATTTGGTCTTTAGGTTTCAAAAAAATATATATTTTTATCTTTTAGTTTTGAGTTTAGTTTCAATTTGGTTCATATACTTTAAGGTTTTACACCTTATACTATTGAGTTTTCACTAATGTCCACTTTTAGTCATTTGTGTTAATTTTATATTAATTAATTTTAAGTTATTTATTATTATTTTGTTTTAATTATATTTTTCTCACTATTAACATTGATTAAAAAATTTTACTTCATAATTATTTTAGATTGATTAATTGAAAATCGATAGCAAGGACCAAATTTGAGCAATAGTCATTGAGGAGTAAAAATGTAAAATCTATAAATATTGGGACCAAATAAAAATTAAATAAAAAATTCAAGGGTAAAAAAATATTACATTTTGAAATCTAGGGAGAAAAAAGAAATTACTATTTAAAATTTTAATTTAAGAAAATTTAAGGAATTGAAAATGTATTTCTCCCCCAAAAATCCATTAGAAGGCTCATATATAAAAAAGGTTTATATGAGAGAATGAGAGAAAAGGTTTGTAAATATATATTTGAAATGCCATTGAGGGAGCTTAGAAATCAACAAGGTTAAAAGAGAGTAAAAAGAAATTAAAAAAAAAAATGAAAAAACAAACAAAAAGGTTTGCGTTGCGCAACTTTTTTTTCAAATTAAAACTCATTATAAAAAGAGGTTTGAGAAAAAAAAAACCACAAAACCTCTCTATGTCTCGTAACATAATAAAAAATGGAAACGATTAACAAAATTGAAATCGGTTTTGTTGATCTTTATAGTTATTGTAATAATTGACTTGGTTTGATTTAGGTTATCGATTCCTTTCATTTCTTTCTCGTGTTGAAAAAAAAACTTCCAACTAACTATTACTACAAAAGTAGGTAAAAAAAAGTAACAAAGAAGTTCAAACGAAGCAATAAAACTAGAACACAAGAATGACGTGGAAAAAACCACAAATAAAAAAAATATTACAATCATCGTAGAAATCTCTTTCCAGACCTAAATAGAAAGAAAAAACTCTCTCAAAGAATATGTACCATTCACACCTTTTTTCCAACGGTCAAATTAGAGAATACGGAAACAGAGTTAGCATATTCGTTACTTAAAAGTATTTTTAATTAGGTCGATTTGAAACCAAAGACATTAACTAGCTGGTGCTTGGAGTCCATCACTTCTTCATACTAATAACTTCACCTTTAATACTTTATCGAGGCTTCCCATGGTCTAATTAATATGGAGTTTTTTATTGCACCCTCAACATCTTTGACCTCACATATTATGTATCCTCCAAACACATCCAACTCCAATGTGTGAGTTTGTACACATGTCTTGTGTAGGATGAAGCAAATAATTGTCCTATCTTAATTAGTTGTTCATTAAAAAAAAATTCTATATATATTTTGAAATTAAAAAATTTCTCTATAATTCGTCTTAATAACATTTTTTTAAAAAAATTGAAAAATCAGACATTAGTTAAAAGTAAAATTTTGTCATTTGCAATACTCTTTCTAACTTCACCCTAGCTTAAATACTATATTAATATTAAATTTTTATCGAAACGATTGATACTTTTACATTTCTATAGATTCGATATTCACACAAGGGACTAAGGAAAAATTGATATTTCTATTATATCTTTAAAAAGTTCACAAAATAATGTGAACATATATAAATAATAAACATTTTAATGGGTTTAAAAAATATAGAATATTTATTTACTAATTAATTTTTTTTAATAATTTCACTAGCATCCATCAACATCCATATTTAATCGATTTGTTTATTGACATTTTCATAAAATTAAGATTTGAATATTTTCGTTAATATCGACATTTTAAATCTTCGTCGTACCCGCTTTCGATCTTATCACTCATAGTGATTCTTTTGACCTTCTCTCTAAAAAAAAGTGCTAGAAATGTGTAACTTTTTCTTTTGGATGGTGAAAAATTTTGATCCATAAATAAAAACACACATAAAAAAAGATAATAATAAAATAAGATTACATAAGTTATATGAAACGACAGAAATCGTGTAAGGAATAGCCACGTGTCAAACGTAACAATGGAGCAAGAAAGAAACCCAGCATATCTAATCATGTCAGTGTCGGGAATAATTAAGCTTAACGGTTTTTTTCAAATTAAAACAATTCAAATAAATTAATTTTTATTTAAAAAATTACATAATACTTACCTGCAATCTGAATTGTTTCGTATATTCTTTTCTATTAAAAATAGGTTAAAAACACTACTAATCCCTGAACTTTCAAGTCTTTAATGTAAAAAATTTATTAAATTTTGATGTCAATTTTTATTATTTTATGGAGTAGACTTTGTATTTTATAAAAATATTGTGTCTCTAATTAGTTTATCAATTTATTAGGCAAGACATTTCATTAAATTTGAACAATAATTTTTACAATATGGACTAAATTATTATAAATTTGAAATTATAAGGATTAAATTGTTACATAGTAAAGTTGAGAGATTAAATTGTTACAAAATTGAAAGTTCAGAGACTAAATCGTTACAAATCAAAGTTCAAGAACTAAATTATTATTTTTATAAAAGTTTAATGATTAAAAGTGATTTCTAATTTAAAATATATTAAATATATTTTTTTAACATAATTAAATTTATCTATGCATGCAATGAGATATTATAGTGAAATGCACTGAATATCTTTTCCTTTTTTTAAAAAAAGAATATATATTTTATTGCTTTTATGGGATTTTTGTTTAGGTCGGCAGATAGGAATAGGATGAATTTTGAATACTAAGATGTCTTCTTCTTCCCGGCCAAATTAAAACAGCCATTACCCTTGTCTCCTTTCTCCATCCTTTTACTTCTAAAACTATATCATTAATTATGTCTTTTTCAAAATCAACATGTTTTTTTAATTAATAAAACACTATTATAACATTATTATGTCTAATTATGCTTTTGAATTTCACTCCTTTGTTTAATCGAAATTTGAAAATTTTGATTTTTTTTTTTTTTTTTTTTTTAAATTTAGTGCATTAGACTCATTCATTATTAATGAAGAGTATTGTTTCCATTTTGATAATGGCAACTTGAAGTCGATAATGAACTATGTTTATTTTGGCTAAGATAATTTTACTCTAACACCTTACCAAAAAAAAATCAATATTTATTTTTTATAGAAGACACCAATTTATTTATTAAAGATGTTAGTAGGTTTTTATTGTTTTTGTCTTCATGTATACATACACCTAAATCTTTCACATTTAAATCTCTACAGAACCATGCAAAAAAAAAAAAAAAAAAAAAAAAAAAAACTGTAATAGGTTATGGCTTTGAAAAATTAAAACCAACCAAATTTCATCTAAATTGGACCAACTTACTATTATAAAAAATAAAAATAAATAAATAAACCAATCAAAGCTTAACTAATTTCATCGATTCACCTTTCATCCTTACGAGAAAAAAGAAAAATATAAAATGTTTAAGGATGTTATTGTTATTATTATTATTTTTTGAATGGGAATCAAACAATTTTTTTTAGAAGAATAATCAATATCTTAATCAACTTAGCTCATGGTGACCATCTTTTACATTAATAGAATAAATTTTGTTTTATCATACAAAGTGTATAATGAAACTATACAAACATATATATACATATAACTCAATAAAATATGATTATAGAAACATCCAATACCCAGACACGTGTAGAAAATCTGTACCGTCCATCATCACTTCAATCTGCTACACTCAGCTCCACCAAAGCCTATTCTCTTCTTGGCCAAATCATACTCCACCCACATATTCTGTTGATGAACAGTGCCGATTATATTACTCCCAATCCCAAGCCTTCCCGACCGTCCGATCCCCACGCACTTCACCCCTTTTTCCACTTCCGCCAAAACCCCCTCTCCTTTGCCCACTAAAATCTCCACCCCATTCTCAAACTCAAACGACATGTTGCCAATTCTCCGCCCCACCACCGCCGCTTCGCCGGCGTTGAAACACATGTCGGCCACTGCGGCGAATTCGTAGCCTTTCTTCATCATGGGCCCCACTAATCTCACTATCTCTTCTTTAACCTTCTCGTACGCTTCGTCCGCTAAATAGGTGAGGTCCGAACCGGAGTCAATCATGGTTTGACCCGACCCGCTCGCGTCCGGTTTGAAAAAAGCTGGCGAGATGTTGAGCCGTTTTCCGGCTATTTTTATGCCCTTCATTGGGAGGGTGTAAGCCAAAGGATCGAGATTTGGGGAGCGTTGACTTTTGGGGAAAGTCAACATGGTGACGTATTTGAATTTGGAAGAATTCGGGTTGTCTCCAAGGTAGAATAACCCGGTTGGGTTAAACCGGGTTCGACGGGGAACGCAATAGGAGAATTTGGAGATTTTGGCTTGGGAGATGAACGAGAGACGTCCGGTATTCATTCCCAAAATACCCCTGTTTTCGGTGGAGGCTTGAGCGCAGCCGAGGATGACGGGAGGGGTAGTAAGGGAATTAGAGAAAGTGAATTTTTCTCTGACGAGATTGCCCTCAGCCAAGGTACCGTCAGCGTAGAAGTAGGAGTAATGGCAGAGACGATTTTGGTCACAAGAAGTTGGAAGGGTAAAATCGGGGATTCGGGGTTTACAGATGGGGTGATTACAAGGGAGGAGAGAGAAAGAAGAGGAGAGAGAAGGATCAAACGACGCCGTTTTAGGCTTGGGCAATTTTTTCTTAACTTTGTCGTGACATTGAATCCAAGAGAGTTGGCTGCCGGTGTCTAAAACCAAGTCCGTCGGCTGCGGTGGCGTTCCGATCGGAAGAGAGACGACGAGGGCGGTGGAGTATTTGACAGGAAGCTTGAAGGAGCCATGGGACGACGTTTTGGAGTAAAGGGAAGGGTATAATGGGGAAATATTGGAGGTTTTTTTAGAGAGAGAAAGAGGGAAGGAGAGAGAAAGGGAATTGGACTGGGAGAAGGAGAGAGAGAATAGGGAGAGAGAGAAGAAGAGAATGAGAAGCATTGTGGGGTTTTTTGATGGGTTTTGGTGGGATTGGTGAAGTGGGAGGTTGGGATTATATATATATATATATAGAGGGGAAAAAATAGAGGAGAGAGAGAGAAAAAAAAGGAGAAATTATTCGAGGTGACGATTTTATACAGTTAAATGTAAGATGGAGAATTCAAAAGTTGTATCCTAATTTTCTATTCTTTAACCATTGTGAGGTAATAGGTCGAATCATTGACCTATGAAATTCAAGTAAAATAGAGATTTCGACCTCCAAAACAAAAATAGACAAAACTAAAAAAAGCCATGTCTATTTTTATTTCCTAGTTTAAATTATTCATTTCTTAAAGTTTTCATATGTTTTTTTTTCTCAAAATATTATACAAACAAGTAGGTTGTTAATTGAGAAACTATGTTTTTTTTTAGTCCTCTACGTTTATACTAAATTATGTTAAGATTGATGTATTTAATTACGAATTTTTAATTTTGGATTAGATTAAATAATTTAGTGGGCATAAAACCACCAAAAAAGAAGGCCAAAAATGGGAAAAAGGGAGACGCGTTTTCTCTGTAGAGTTGTTACATCTAATTAGTTTAGAGAGAGAAGTTTTGTTTTTTTTTTTCAAAGTAAGACTCTTTGAATTTAATAGTTAGAATTTAATCCTCACTACAAGAAATATGATCTTTAGAGACAGAAATAAGGGAAATTGCATTGTATGACAAATACATTTTAATAAACCAAAGTCATGACTTCAACTTTTTTGTAATTGCAGGTGTGACAATCACATAGCAATCACATACAAATTAGATAGCAATCACATAACAATCACATAGAAATCAGATAGCAATTAGACTTTCAGGCAGAAGTTTTTTTCCATGTTTGCAAAAAAATAAAAACCTAAGGACACGCGCCCAATTTTCAATTTATTTATTTTTATTAAAGTTGCAATTGCCCCTATAAAAAACTGACATAGTATCAAAACTATTAGCTAGCTTAGTGGTAAAATTTCCTTCCAGCTTCCTCTAGACTCAGATTCAAGTCCCGTTTATTATATTCATTTTTACTAAATCAATCCTACAGAGAAAAGAACAGAAACCTTACTCTCGTTGACGACTTAGACAAAAGGTCAATTCTCCTTTGGGATTGTAATTAAGAACACCACCAATGGGCTACCTCCCTATTCTAATTTTTGGTATTGGATTGTGGGAACCAAAAATTATGGGAAGAAGGAGAAGAATTTTGGAGAGATTAATTTTTACAGAACATTTTTGTGTATTGAATCACAAAATCACAATCACCGACAAAAACTTACGTTTTATAGGTCTCTTAACCAAATGGAGGGAGAGATGAAGGGAATGTGGGTAGCCCATGTTTTTTATAACTTCTTACGTGGGAGTTAAAAAAATTAAATTAAATTAAATTAAATTAATTAATTANTTTTTTTTTTTTTTTAAAAAAATCAAAATTGCATGGTGTTTTTGTTATTCTAAAGTCCCTTCGGCTCTTTCTTTTTCATCTTTTTTTCTTTTTCTTCTTTTCTTTTTCCCCTCTAAATGATTGATTTAATCTTTTTTTTTTTTATGTTTATAATTACATATTTGGTCATTATGATTTGAAAAAAATTAAAATTTAGTTCTTATGATTTTAAAAGTTAGAATTTAATCCTCACTACAAGAAATATGATCTTTAGAGACAGAAAAAAAAGAAATTATATTGTATGACAAATACATTTTAATAAACCAAAGTCATAACTTCAACTTTTTTGTAATTGCAGATGTGACAATCACATAGAAATCAGATAACAATCACATAAAAATTAGATAGCAATCAAATTTTCAAGCGGAAGTTTTTTTTACATGTTTGCAAAAAAGCAAAATCTAGAGACACTCACCTTTTTTTTTATTATTATTAAAGTTGTAATTCCCATAAAAAACGTCACTAATGTTTTACTATTGTTGCACATAACCTTTAGAGACGAAAAAACACTCATCACATGGAACGTCAATGAAGAATTTTAGGCACGAATTTTCAAAATCGTCTCAAATTGCAATGAAATTACTTGGTAAGTCGTAAGAAAGTAGCGACGTTGACATTTTTGTTGAACCTTGCAAAATCGTCATAAATTGCAACGATTTTTTTTTTTTAAAAAAAAAAGTCATATATACACAAACAATAACTTTGCAATGGTTTGTTGTTTCATCACAATAGTTGATGCAACAATTTTTGTTTTTGTCGCAATATTTTAATTGTGTTTAAAAAAAACCTAATTCATTTAAGAACTTTCTAAGTTTTGTCCTTGAATGAAACAAATAAAATTATACAGTAAACAATGTATACACATGCTAATATTTGTTATAAACATTATATACACATGAAACAAATAAGCTTGAAAGTTTACATGAATATATAAATATGTTCACAAAAATCTTATAAGTTATCAACCTAAAACCAAGTACATGTATTAGTTGGTTTATGTACACAAAATATTTATCCACCCGAAAAAAGTGCGAGAAAACAATGATAATTCATTTGTTGTAGCCGCCAATAACAATGATCGATTTAGTCCTACACATATGAACATAATTGTTGCACATCAATATTTGAATTAAATATTCAAACCATAAGTAATATAATACTATCAGAAAACATAGTTAAACTTAAACTTAAACATAGTTAAAATCAATACAACAAATATTAATCACCTCTTTCAATATCAAAAAATATGTTACATAATTATCATGAAATTAACATGTCACAACCAAGTGTCGAACCAATCATCACAAAACCCACTACAACTAGGGTTGGCAACGGGGCGAGGCGGACTGGGGATGTACTCCCCGTCCCCGCTAGGAATTTTTAATCTCCATCTCCATCCCCGCCTCATTCCCCGTTTTGAGGAGTCAGGTCGGGGGTCCCGGGAATCCTCGTTCGGTAGATCGGGTCCCCATGGGAAAAAAATTCCCGGTCCATTAGTTTTTTTTTTAATTTTTTATTTAAAATCAATATTTTTTTGTATTTCTATTGAAATGATATACTTTTTTAGATAATAAGTTAATATTATTATTATTTTATTTATTTAATTTAATAATAAAAATACATTTCTTATTTTAAAATTTAATAAAAGTTAAAAGTTAATTAATATTATGAAAAAAATTTAAAAATTTGAAAAAAATAAAAACAGTAGCGAGCTACTGTTATATATATATATAATATATATATATATATAATATATATATATAATAATATATAAACAATATTATGAAATAAAAACTAAAAAATAAATAAAAATGAGTAAGCTTAAACTTAAAGCTACTGTTATTTATATATATATTTGGGGTGGTGTCGAGGATGGGGATGGAGACGGGACGGGAATATGCTTCCCATCCCCGGTTTGGGACCCGTTTTGGGTCCCATTTGACTTCGTCCCCGATATTTTCTGTTGCGATCGGGGCAGGTACCCACGGAGATTTTTGCCAATCCTAATTACAACATCAATGGGACCACATCAAAAGTAAATACTCAAACCTATTCACAATTCTACTATCTTACTCTTCACAACAAATATAAATATTTCTTGTAACTTTTATTCATAGTTACAAAAACTTGTCACACATACTCAAAAGTAAATTTGCTTGGACCTAAATTTCAAAACCCACAACCCATATCAACAAATACTCCTTCCAACCCGTAATAACAAAGTCGCAATCAACAATATAATCACAAAGACTATATATATATGAACGAATGGAATCTCTAGACAAAAGTAACAAAAAATATGTGAATAAGCTCCAACTATGAAAATAAGATCAATATCTACTTTTTAACTTCAAAGGTTAAATAAAAAACTTCTAATCACGCGATAAGCTCCAAACAAAACTTTGTTCACATAAACATACTTCAAATCAAAATTAAAACATACAACTATTCATAATTTAATAACACAAATATTCTCAAAATCAAATTTTAAGCAATAATCTACGCTCAATCATCATAAATAGCATCCAAATCTCAATTTATTTATTCCAAACAAAAATAAATTGATTTTTATAATTAAATCATTTATTTATTTCAAATATGATGTATAAAGATTTAATGTACTTCTTCATTGGGAATAAAATCAATAAAAGCTACAAATTATAAGAGCAATCCATAGGATATTCCAAATGTAACTAATTAGTTCCACTCTTTGCATACACATCTGAATTGCAGAAGCGATTTCACATGTAAATATGAAAGAATCTCAATCAAAATTTCAGTGGGATAATTTACAAACACATAGTGGGCATATTGTGCTACTCACATAGTTAGGCGGGAAATACAAAAATTAAGTATAAAATATAACTCAAAATAGGTTAAAATGCATATTCACTTGAATTTCAAATGCTGAATCAGAAGCAATATGAAGTAAACTCAAATGACGATTTTAATCAAGCAATTTTCTCGAGATCCATGGTAATATTTGCACAATGAAAACCAAAAAATGGAAGAAACAATTGCAAATTTTCGTCGCTAAACTTGGGATGATTTAAAAATCGTTGCTAATTTTCGTCACTAAAAGCCATACTTCTTGTAGTACCTTGTAGTTTGATAATACCTCATAAAAGGTCCGTATGATTTGATAAAACCTTCATGAGGTAGGATTTTATCAAACCATAAGACTAAATTTTAATTGTAAACCATAAGGACTAAATTTTAATTTTCTTTGATTATGAAGATCACATTTGTAATTTAACTATATATATATATATATATATTTACAACAAATAGAGATATAGTAATTTAAACCTTCCATCTCAAAATAAATTAAACGTCAATTACCACTCGCACAATTTTGGTGATTGTTATATCTATTTAATTTTGTTTCTTTTTTTTTTTTTTTCTTTTTTAAATCCAATGAGAGGATGCCGATTCAAGCTTTTGAATTTTTGGTCAAAGTTGTATCTTAATTAATTAAGTTAATTATACTAAGGTTGGTATATTTAGTTCTAATTTTTTTTTAGTATTTCTCCCATTTGAATTATTATTATTGGTTTATAAACACCTTATTAATTGAAATCTTTTATAAGAATTTAGATTTTCCACTTTATTTTTTTTAATAATTTAGCATCTATGGTAAAAAATTAATATAGAAATTTTCACAGATAAAAAAAATCAAACTATTCATAGAAATAACAAAAAAAAAATATATTAATAAATACTGATAGACTTCTACCTGTGTCTATCAGTAATAGACTTCTATTAGTTTCTATCATTGATAGACTTCTATCAACTTCTATCCGTCTCTATCAAAGAAGATTAAAATTTTGTTATTTTATATAAATAATTTTGTTATTTTTTTATGTTTGAAAATCCTCAAAATTAATAGTACCATGAACTAAATTATTACCATAAAAGATGTAGAGATTTTTTTTATGAGATTTATAATGAGATTGTTAAGTTTTAATAAGATATGTTTTTCTTCTTACATATGCAGATTTATTATAAAAAAATTAGGGATAAATGTTTTTATAAACTAAAAAGAGAAACTCCAAACGTAATAATGAGTTATATAGTTATGAACTAAAATCTAGAGACTAAATTGTTGCAAATTTGAAAGAATAAGAGCTAAATTATTACAAGCTAGATTTCAAAAACTTAGGTCTCGTTTGGTAATCATTTTGTCTTTTGTTTTTTAAAATTAAGTCTATGGACACTAGTTCCATCTCCAAATTTCCTCATTTGTTATCTACTTTTCACTAATAGTTTAAAAAATCAAGTCAAATTTTGAGAAAAAAAAAGTAGTTTTCAAAAAGCTGTTTTTGTTCTTGAAATTTGGCTAAGAATTCAACAATTGTACTTAAAGTATATGCAAATATTTATAAGAAATACAAATGAAATTGACTTAATTTTAAAAAACAAAAAACCAAATGGTTTCCAAAAAGGACCTTAAGTTATTATTTTCATGCAAGTTTTTAGTACAATGATTATGAGAACGAAAGGGTCTAACCTCTAATCACAAGAGAAAAAGTACATACGATTACCAATTAAACTAAGTTTACTTTAATATTTTTAGGCAAGTTTAACATTTTCATACATGTTTAGGGAAAAATATTTTTGGATTAAAGTTACATGTTATTTTAAGAAGAAGGGAGACTAATGTAACATATTTAATTAAATATTTCTTGCTAGTCAAATAGAGGGGGAAGATTCTTTTAAAAAAAATGAAAGAAGGAATGGATTTGGCTAATGAAAGATATTTGTATGCATCTAGACTTCAACTCACTGGTCTAATCCTAGTCTAGGCTATGTAGGGATCATCTTCTTGAGATCTTTTTCTTAAATTATGTGTGTTTGATTTTTTTTTTTTTTTTTTTTTTTTTTAGGATAGACTTTGTCGTTAATTCTTTTTTTTTTTTTTGGTATCGTGGTTTGTTGTGCCTTGACTTCAGGTTGTAGGGTTAATTTCTCGTTTTATCAATGCAATACCCTTACCAAAAAAGTTCATTTTGCTGTGTGATTAGAGATACGTGACAAAAATGCACTCAAGTATTGCTCTTGACAAATAAGTTAGGTTGAATTTTCACATATCGTACGTTCATGTAACAAAATCAATCAGTAAAAATAATATTGGGAAACATACCTTTTTTATTCCTAGGTTTTCGAGTCTAATTTACCTTTGATCCATTGGTTTCAAAATGTTACTAAGTTTTGATTTTAATTTCTGTTTTATCCATAGTTTTTAAAATGTTACATTTTTGTCTTTGAATTTTGAGTTTTGTTTACATTTGATCATTGGGTTTCAAGATTTACACTTTTAACCTTGAATTTTCATCAATATTCACTTGTTTTGATTATTAGTATGTGTTAATATCTATTAATTATTTTTTTAAAAAATTAATGAAATAGTAATGGGTTAGTTTTCAGTAACTCTTATTAAATTAGTTTTAAAATTTCACTTCATATTTTTCTTTAATTTATTAACTAAAAATTAATGTCAAAGACCAAAATAAACATTAGAAAACATTTAGGAATAAAAGTGTAAAATTTAAAATATCTAAGTTCAAATGAAAAACCAAACTCAAAACGTATTGATAAAAAATGTATCATTATAAAATCTATAAAAAGACCAAATTCAAAACTTAAAGATATAACTCTAAAATTTTGAAAAGGCTTATTTGGAAGAAATCTTTTCTAGTTAAACTTTCTGGTATTCAATTTTTTTTAATTTTTTTTTTAAATGAAATTGTATCGAGTAGGAAATCCAATGTGTCATGAGCGTACAATGCACATTGAAATACTTTTTCACTTTGTTCGAGAAAAAGTCTTGACGTACAACATTCAATTACAAAAGATACATTCCAAAGAGCAAGTTAATGATAGAGTTAGTTATTTTTTTTTTTTAAATAGGCTATTAGTGGTTAGTTTTTTATCTTCCTAAAAATATTTGTAATGTTTAACACTTTAATGAAAACAAAACTCAATTGAAGCAAACTTGACCCTCAATGCAATCATTTTCTCTAGTTTCTATTTTTCGTTCTCTTCATTTATCGTTATTCATTACATGATAGAGTGTTGAAGTATATTGATCATGAATCGACTTACAGAAAAGTAATATTATTTTTAGTATAATATGAAGTGAGAAGATTCGAACCACATACTTCTTAATCGTTAACATGTACTTGAGTTAAAGCTCATTTAAGCCTTGAAAAAATTTAACAAATTTAATTATGGAAAATTATTTCAAATGGTAAAACTGTTGAAACTATTTACAAGATCAGGTAAAATTTTAGAACTATCAATGATAGACGTTAATAGACATAACGTCTATCATTGATAGTTCTAAAATTTTGCTATATTTTGTAAATATTTTGATTCATTTTTTTAAATTTGAAAATAGTTATTTAATTATTGATATTTGATCATTGTAATGAGTTTGAATAGCATTTATAAATTGACATTCGACCAACACCAACACTATCATGTCGATTTGATATTTTGTTTGTCCTCGTAAAATCGAAAATCATGGTATTTTTCGAACACTAAAATCAAATCAAATAATTAGAGATATAATTAATACTTTCTGTGTTATATCTGTATTATTAACATGTTTAATTATTTGAAAATTACTTTTGAGTTTTAGTTCAGCTTTATATAAATTTAATTACCATTATTCCTTATTATCACTAATCGAATTGCTAATTATTAGCAGAAAACTTACCAGAGATAACTAATTAAGAGTCTTTTTAGATTGACTTTCTCCCTTGTTTAAAAAGACTTTTTTCCCCCAAAAAAAAATACCGTTTTAACATTTATAGAATCAATCCAAACATGTTCTAATTTTTTATTATTTTTTTAATACGTAACATATCATTATTTAACATATTTAAGTGACTCATTTTTTTAAGTATAGTTGATGTCAAAATCTTGCTAGGAAAAAATCGCCTAATAATTTTCAGGTTATAATAGTGTATTATAGGATAATTTGAAATTTGGGAAAAAGATGTGACTTAGGAAACAAAGAAAAAAAATCTCTAAGGAGACATTTGGTTTAAGATCTTAAAGCTGTCCAAGAATTAAAGTATAACTAAGAATAAAAAGTCTAAGAATAAGATTATTGGGAATCAAGGATGACGGTATTTGGTTGTCTATGAAAATGTTATAAAAAATTTATAGTAACAAATTAACTTTATATTTTATTTATAAAATTAATTATGACACCTCTATAAAATTTTGATAGACTAATTGATAAACAATAAATTCAATTCAAAGTTTTGAGCAAAATTAATTATTTAACTATCAAATAATTACAAATATTTGTAAAGTGAGTAATTTATAATTAAAGTTACTTGATTACATAATTTGATGTATCAATTTGATGAATTTATATAAATATGATGTATTAATTAATAAAACAATCCAAATCAATTTTTTTAAAAAATAAATATAACATTTTGTGATTAAAAAAAATAATGAATTATAATTAATCAATGATAAACTAATTATAATTATTAAAAAATAATCTCATAACTATTAATCATAATGATAATTAATTAACTACCTATATAATTTATTAATGAATTAATAGTATAGTTAAATTCAAGTATGATAATTTAAAATTTAATATAATTTTCTAAATTATAAATTTAATATTCATATATTAATTAATTTTAATAATATAAAATAAAAGAATAAATTCATATATAAAAAGGGAAGATAGAGTGAACATCAAGAAAACTACACTTTTGGATGTGTATCATCCATGAGTATAAGGAATGTACGAAAAAACTTATTTTCATGTCTAAAGCTTCAAAATTTGTACCAAACAAGAGGATGTGTATCCCTTATCCATTCCCACCCTTATTTTCATCTTAATTTCCTCAATCCAAACGCTCATAATGTCAAAGTCAGCGATCATAACTATAGAATAGAGTGAAAACCAGAACTTTCGAGTACCTCATATATAAAATTATAATATTATATTTATATAAGAGAATTGATTTAGTGTTCATCTCAATCTTCTCTAATGTGATTAATATTTTTCCTAACCATAAAAGTTAAAATTGAATTTGAGTAATCCAATAATCAGTTGACAAATTTATTTGAGGCAAGTTTACTTTTATTTTGGATTTAATTTTAATATATTTGTTGGATTTTTGTCCTATTAATGATGTAAACATTTGGTAAGCTTTCAATTAAAGGAGGGGATGGTAATGAAATATTTTGAGCACCAAATTTAAACTAAACGCGTTTCTAAACTCAAAAAAGGATTTTTATTTTTTTTATTTTTTAATGTAATGAAAATAAAGGGGAAAAAAAAAGCTAGTCTCGACTATACTACAAAATAATGAAGAGATGGTTTTATTATTATTATTTTATAATTAGTTTATTTATTTAAAGGAAAAAAAAGTCTTTATAAAGGGTCATTTTCCTTTGATTTCTCTCCTACTTTTTTTCTTTTGTATTATTATAGGTCATTAGTATTAAATTTATTATTTTTGTCTACTTTCTCTTTTGGCCAATGCGCGTTCTTTATTAATTTGAAGTAATTTGTTTATATGCTAATTCTTTTTCCCTAAAAAAAATCGAGATTCTATTAATATTATCTTTTATTTACGGGAACAAGTATTGTGGGGCCGAGTGACCTTCATGGGTAGGTCTTATTCAAATTGATAACTCAAAATCAACCTATTAAATTATATGTTACTTAGATGACATTATACACATTTTTAACTTCTAGGTTAGAAGTTTATTTGCGATCGTTGTTGTTTTGAGTTCTTTGTAGACTTGATCTTCGATCTATTTTCTTAGGTCTGATGTCGAGCCGACCACACTTTAATGTCTAAAATAGTATAGGGAATATATAATTCAACTAAGTACTAAACAAATAAGGTAAGTGCTCTCTTTTGAAAATTACTTACTCTTCCCCTTTTGTGATCGTTGAACGAGGCTATTTATAATATAATTTCTCTAACAGTCGCTTGTGGTTATGTGTAACTCTGGCGATGTCAGAGTTGTTCTCAGCATTCGAGGTTGTAGGGTGCTAGATTGAGTACAACTCGCTTATTTCTCAATTGATATATATTTATAAACTTGGTTGGTCGACCTAAACCTCAAGAGTCTGACTTTGCTTTTTGGGATGTGTGTTCCCTTATGCCTCCTACCACCTCTTGATACCCTTTGGACCCATCCGTAAGTTTTGGACCTTGTTTTGGACAACCCTCAACAAATATATATAATATATATGTATCTATTTTCAATTTATGCAATTATTATATGAACCTCAAATTTAGTTTCTTAAGGTTGCTATAGGGTGTTTTTAATTTTTTTTTCTTTTTTTTTTCTTTAAATACAAAATATTTATAGTTTCTTTTTCCCTCGAGGTTTTTTTAAGAAGTCAAATGTTTTATATGCTAGATAACTTTTTGGGGTAAGATTTTAGTCTATTTTGATGAGTGGAATTTCATGTTCATGTTCATTTTAGTTTTTCTATTTTTTTTAATTATTATTCAACCTAGCTTTCAATTAATTTTATTCTAAAATAAACTATTTATAAAATGTTTGATAAAAATATTGCAGTCTTTTAGTTTAAAATATTTAAGGTGGGAGTTTTGAACCTCAAATTTTTTGGTCAATATTACAATGGTTTAATCAATTTTATTATGCATTAGTTGGCATCGAAACGTGATTTTTTTTTTTTTCATTTTACGAAAAAAAAAATATCTAAATGAATAAGTATTTGAAGCCATAAAATTGTAGATTAGATTCTTTGGTCAAATAAATTTTGAAAAGAATTCAGATTTTATTAAATGACTAATTACTATATTAAACTAAAATAGCTTCTAGGCAATACCTAAAATAAAAATTGTGAACTTTTGTGAAATAAACATTAAAAGTAAGGGCTAAAATAAAAAAATTAAATATTTATTTGCCATATCTCTTCATAATATAGATTAAAAGTTGAAAGATGGAACCATCAACCTTTAAAATAGTAATTTAAAATTAAGTTGTGATCAAAGAATAAATGATTCAACACCACTATGAAAAAAATATAATTTTAAAAATTACATGAAAAAGGAAAGAAAATAAAAAGAGTTATTCCCAAAAGGTTGAACAAGGGAATAGTGCCACGTGTCATTGTCATTAAAGGAGAAGATGAAATAGAAATAAGGTGGAGGCTCAGAATTTTTGTGGTTAAATATAAATGTTTAATTAATTTAAGATAGAAAAAAAAAAGTTTATATGTTAACATCAATACTAATGTGGTTGAAGATTGAACAGATGTTAGTGTTGATATTCACAGACGTCTTTAAAGAAAATTTAGTGGGATGTGCACCTCATTCTTCTATTTAAACATAGTTTTCAAGATGTTTGAGTCACAATTCACCAATTTTAATAATTTATTTTAAATTTAAAATCCTTAATTTATAAATTTATGTTAAAACAAATTGTTACAAAAAAAAAAAAAAAACAATTGAGTTTGCACTATGACTTTTTATGACACAAGAGAGTATACTTAAATTGAAGGTGGAGAAAAATATAATAAATATAGAAATGCACATTTTTTTAATGAAAAAACAAAAAAAAAAAAATTAGATCTTTTGTAAATTTATGATAATCTTTTTAATGTCATGAATATATGATATTTATTAGTAGTCATTAAAAGAAAAAGGCAAACAAAAAAGAAAAAAGTAATTTTCTCAAATGAGCTTAGCTGATCAACATTAATTGACACATGATTTTTCTCTTTTGAGGTTGAAGGTTCGATTTCCATCCCCATAGTTGTACTAAAAAAATAGTAATATTCTTATTTTATAATAAAATAATATGAAACTATAGATTACCCAATCCAAAATCATGTGTTTAACTAGAAGTTTAGAAAAGCAGGGTTTGAGACTGCCCACGGGGTGATCTCATTAATAACACTATTTTAATTTATTAAACGTGATAAGAAAGTCCGAAGTCCGAAGGTGTATTTAGACCAAGGAATTAGGAAGTAGAGAGTTAGGACATAAGTAGTTATGAACTCCACTCTTCATTTGGCCAGAGTGTTTGTGGTTCCTATTACTAAAAAATATCAATTTTATACATTTTTATCTCTGGGTCTCTCAAGTTCACAACTCAAACTTTATAACTCCATGGAGTTACAACTCCAAACCCTTACCTCAAACTCCCCTAAATGTTTGTTGAAAAGCTGGAAACATCACCTCATTTGTTAATGATTTGACCTATCCTAGGTTAACTAAAGGTGTGTTTGGAATGTATTTTTAAGTATTTAATTTAAAAAATAAATCATTTTAAAAGAAAATTGAGTGTTTGACAATTATTCAAAATAACTTTTCAAATGTATTTTAATTCCTTTTTATTAAAAGTGTTTAAATAAAAATGATTTTTTTGAAAAACATTTTTTTTCCAAGCCAATCCAAATGAGTCCTAAAACATGTTATTGAACCAGCAAAATTGAGGGGTTGAATTTCTTTTAACTTTAAGTAGCAATATGGGGGATGGCACAAAAAATTATGTCTTCAACCTATATATGTATGAAGTTTAGTAGGAACTATTGCCAAAAACTTCATGCAATGTGTATTAAGCTTTATATTAAACTTAGAGATATATGCTTGTTAAAATTGCTAAATTATAACAAAAAGGATCTAAATGATATTGTATATAACAATTTGAAAATCAAAACCAATACAATTAAAATTAGAAAACCAAAATACAGGAAACAAGAAATTAAGGCATCGTTTGGTAATCATTTCATTTTTTGTTTTTGGTTTTTAAAATTTGAGTCAATTTCCTTCCCTTTTCTTATAATGATTTACATCTTTTTTTAATACAATGGTTGAATTCATATTCAAATTTTAAAAACAAAAGCAAGATTTAAAAGCAACTTTTTTTAATTTTCAAATTTTGACTTTGTTTTTTAAACTATTGGTAAAAAGTGGATAACAAATGAAGGGATTTTGAGGTTGATGTAGTGTCTCTAAGGAAGAAACTTAAAACCTTTAATTTTAAGTAATTTCAAATTAGATAAAGGGAAGGTGTTTTGGAGGGACGATATAGTGTTATGGTAAAGTTTTTGTAATATTGTCATTTGCATATTTACATATACATTATTAGATTTTTAATATTAACGTGAATATTAAAATGGGCATAGTTCAATTAACATACAATATGTATTAACGATCAAGAGGTTTATGGTTTTAAATTCTTCCACTCCCATTATACTTAAAAAAAACACATCAATGTTAATAAAAATACCAATGTCTTACTTAGAGAAAGATAAATATGAATGAAATGCCAATAAAATGTCGGTGGAGATAGATATTTATAAAAAAAAATTATACATATAAGAACTGTAACGACCCGACCCCTAGGACTTAAGTTAGGCCGTTACTAAACACATGCATGCATGGAACTTAAAACCACACTCTGTTATGGTGAAATAAATGCTAATTAAATAAGATAAATTTAAAAGACTTTACATTTAATTTCAAATATTAAAAACAACGGTAGGGTACCTATAAATCATGATACTAAATAAATCTAGAAGTGATTCTAAATAGTAAGTTTTAAACATCAACATTGAAAGCTAAGAAAAACATGAAAAGAAGTTTAAATCTCATGAACGGAAGCATAAAACTGGTCCCAGTGGCTCGTTCATGAATTCCGCTTGTCATTCGCCGGCGTGTCCCTACTCTTACCTGAAACATAAACATGAGAAAGGGTGAGTATAAAATACTCAGTAAGTAACCCCACTACTGGGATCAGGCTAGGCATCTATGTTCTCTAGATACCTAACTCTAGTGGAACATATAAACTGCTCTAGTCCTCATGGGACACATACATACATGAAAAACTTATTTATATCCTTCTGAAGTTAAGCATGCCCACTATCTCTAGTAAGTCTTGTAGGACCCACAACCTCTGGTGAATCCCGAAGGAAACACAATCTCTGGTTATGCATACACCTCTTTCATGTACACATAACATATTTAATGTGTACCTCTTTTGTACACATGGTTACGTATACACCTTTTTCGTATACACATAACCCACTGAATGTGTACCTCTTTCGTATACATGGTTATGTATACACCTCTTTCGTATACACATAANCACATGGTTATGTATACACCTCTTTCGTATACACATAACCCACTGAGTATGTACCTCTTTCGTACACCCCAGATCCTCTCTATAAATGTAGGGATACGTACCTCTTTCGTACATATGGTTATGTATACACCTCTTTCGTATACACATAACCACTGAGTATGTACCTCTTTTGTACACCCTAGATCCTCTCTATAAATGTAGGGATGTGTATCTCTTTCGTACACATGGTTATGTATACACCTCTTTCGTATACACATAACCCACTGAGTATGTACCTCTTTCGTACACCCTAGTATCCTTTAGGTATGTATCACTTTCATACACACCAGCCGTAGTATATCTTTTTCATGTACTAGCGTCCTTGGACGTGCATCACTTTCATGCAGTCACATAATCTTGAAAAGAAAAGATATTACATCTAACCTCATATTACATATAACATTTACATAATCATGAAATCTCTAAAATCTCCTGATCAAGGTCTTGATCATGTTAATTAACCTCAACATACGAAATTAATCTAGTATTAATGGATCCACTCTAGTACATCACTTTCATACACTAACTCATGTAAACAATCAAACATTTGAAATTTTATAATACATCATATAACTTACACACTTTCATAATAAACCATATAAATAAGCACATCAACAAAATGCTCCAACTTTTACCTAATTTTAAGACATTCCCGTAGTAGTGTCGCTTAACTCATAATTTAGGGTCATGCTCAATCGTCCTTTTAATATATCTCATAAAATTCTAAATCATGCTCATACATTAATATGCTTCAGACATATTATCACATGCTCATATATCTTTTCTGAACAGTCCATTAAATCTCAGAATAGTCAAAATTATCCTAGTAACTAGTCTTACAATCCCAAACATAAATCATAAATTTATCGGCACAAATGTGGTTCCAATAGTAAGATTACTTACCTCAACTTGGTAAAAAAACACAAAACAAAATCTTCTTAGAACTTCTTTAGCACACTTGAATCAACTTAAAGTTGTGGCTTGGTCCAAGACAAATTCCAATACTTGATTTAATTAGTCAATCTGATCATGAATTAAATCCAAAATCAATAACTTAATTTTCCCACTATTACTCTCAATCCAAAAGAATAACCATTCAACAACTTACAAAACTTACTGATCTTCATCAATTTTCTGTAAAACAAAACGGTATCTAGCTTGATGGTCAATGCCTCAAAACATCCAAACCTTGAATCTAAGTTTCAAACCAAAGAGAGGTTACTAATTTAACCCAAAATCAAAGGGGTGAACTTCATATCCCAAATTATAAGGAAAAATAAGTCTTACCCAAGGTTTTCCTCAAAATTTCGTCAAAGATCGGGGCAATGGCGACCGACGACACGTTGACTTGTGGCTGCCATAGATAGGCAACGTGTGTTGCTGTCGGATGACATAAACTGTTTAGGCTAGCGGCTGGTAGTGAGGGTCTTGCATGAGGAGGGTTTGCGAGAGTGGGAGAGAAGGGGAATTTCTAATTTTATTTAGCAGCGATTATGAAAAAATCAGAGCTTCAAACAAAAATCCAACCGTTCAAAATGAAACTCTATATGTCTCGAAAGGCTGACCAAATTTGAGCACGATCCAGCGGTTCAAACTCTGGCAATCGACAATTTTGTAGAAGTTGTCGCTGAAAAACCGAATTGCTTTCTCCCCCAATTTTTTTATCTCTTTTCACTCTCATTTAATTTCAAAAAAAAAAAAATCTCAACTCTTTTATTTTTTCTAAATTTCGAAAAGATAAATAAAATATTTTATCACAATATCTCCAAAATCTCCAAAGATTCTATTAATTTAGAAATCAATTAACTTTTCAAATTATCTTAATTTAGGCTTCAAAAACCAAAATTAAAGGGTATAAGATCTACCAATTTGATACAATTAAATCCTTCCAAATATTTAAATCAATTCAAAACCACATGAAATTAATTATCTCTTTTATTTTTATTTATTTATAATTATTTTTTAATTTGACCCTAAAATCCAAAATCAAAGAGAAACAAAATTCAATATTTTCAAGATAATCAGTTCGAATATCTAATCAATTAAATTCAATTTAACCAATAAAATTTTTTTCAATTATTTCAATTTAACCTCAATTATCCAAATGAAAGGGAAATTTAAACTCAATAATTTTAGATAATTAACTTAAATTTTCCTGAAATTCGGGATGTTACAAGAACTTTATAAATACTTTAGATAAAGATAAACTACACTTTTTAGTCCCTAAGATTTGAGATTTATGTGTCAATTTAGTCGATTAGATTTCGAAAGTGATAATCAAATTCCTAACATTAAAAAAAATGCCTAGTCTTTAGTCACTCTCTTAAGAGAATATGAAAATGCCTAGTCTTTAGTCACTCTCTTAAGAGAATATGTTAAATAGTTAATGGAAACTGATGTGGCAATTAAAAGAATAAAAAATATTTGGGCGCATCTCGGTTTGTGCTAATCTTTATGCAGCTCATCTAGCTATCCAATCAATGTTTGTCACATGGGAATTTTTTTTTGAAAAAAAATAGTTTTGGACTCTTTTTTACTTTGTAATTAAGAGGGATACTTGAAGATGAGTGTAATCTAGACTCTACATTCAAGTATTACTTTAGAAGATCAAAACCTTTCATTCCCTTCTCATCCATCCCGACCTCCTCTTCCCCCTCTCTCCTTCAAACATCCATCGGCCAAGTAATCACCACCATGCTGGAGGGAAATGATATATATAACTGAATACACTAGCAAATTGATTACACCTCTGTTCAAACCCAGAAGTAAATCACATTATATAATAAGGGTTATGAATTGAAATAACTAAGAACCTCAAGATATTATGGAGATGTCAATAGGTAGTCAAGGCATGTTTATGACAAGTGTTGTCTTGAAGACAATTAGTTGTTCCGCATGAGCTGCAAGTAGATTGTAAGGATCGTCTCAGTAAGATACAACGACTAATTTTGGTAGAACTGCACCCTTAAACTCAAGATCAAAAGGAAAAAAAAAAAAAGAAAAAGGAGAGAACTCTTCAATTTAGAATGAGATGCAACAAATTAAAAACACAAGTTGCTATTTATAAGCTAGCAACTTAGTCACTCTCTAAAATATAAAATAAAATCAAATAAATACAAAATTGAAACATTTGTTAAATTTAACTAAATTGAGTTGTTACTTGACCAAAAATCAAATATAATTCATTCAAATTGAATAAACTACACATTTAACTTTCATATATGTTAAATTTGTACATAAAACCTCATCTAATTTGAAAATTCTAATTAATTAACCATAAATTTAATCTACACAATTAAATTCATTTTCTATGTTTCAAATATTCACAAAAGTTTTACTTTCATTCACTATGAATATCCAACATACCATGGTTGCAAACTACTACTTCTTCCCTATCCTTCATTTATTCTTCTCATTTCTCTTCTTTCTTGATTTCCTTCCTTTTTTTCCCTCCTACCACAAAACTAGAGTGTACTTAAATGAGTGAATGATTATACTTTATGAATGATATTATCATTAGATAGAAGAGAAGCCTTTTTATTTCAGCACAAGATGGAAGAGAACTTACCAACATAAGAAATCATTTATTACTTATTTATTTTTATTGCATGTGTGTTATTTTGGATAGGTGTGTTTTATTTTTATATATGACTGAAAGTAAAGATGAAATTTGTGGGAGTGATATTTGAATTTTAGAAATTGTCACATCAACCACTTTTGTAGATGAATGGAGTGACTAATAATTTTTTAAAAGTTTTATAAATGATATCTTCCAATTAAGTTTCTATAAAATATTATTTGACGAGGTTATCATAATTGCATCTTAAATTATTGGATGTGAATTCGAAAATATGTGTGCCTTTTAATAACTACTTGATATAAATTCGAAATACTTTTAGAATTTCTCTCTCATATATTTAACACTGCCAAATGGACAACTATATAACAATAGTTTCTGTCTCTTAAATAAACTATAGCTTTGTACGTAAATACACATAATGTATATTCAAAATCTTTAGCAACTTATTTTTTCGAGTAAAAAGCAAAGTCTCTTTACTTTCTTTTTTCCTCTACTTTTGCGAGGGACTAAATTATAGCTTTGTAAATGTCATAGATCATTCTCTTTCACTTTAACGGGCTTAAAATATAAATTTTTACTACAAGAAATTTGACATTTTATGTCGGTTGGAAAAACTAAAAATGAATGTATAATGTCGATTTGTTTTTTTTTTAAAAAAAAAAACGAAACTGACATTAAAGATCTACTTTAATGTCAGTTTTAATCTGATATTGAAGATCCCCATTTATTTTTTAGTAAAATATCCTCTCTCTTTCATTTTTCTAATAATTTTCTTCTCTTTCTTTTCTCACTTCTCTCCTCCAAACTCTTCTTTGTTGCCTTCAATTTTTGACTTCACCTTCCAAATCCTCACCGTCCTCCGTCGATTGTGGGTGAAGAGTTTGTTGTGGTCCATCGATGGTCGATCGTAGGTGCAGATCTGACCTCTATTTATCGTCAATCGTGTAGCTCTGCTATGGATCCAACCTCTGCAAGTCGATCTGGTGTCTATTCATCGTTCACATGTAGGTCGTTCTCTGTTCAGTTGTCGACATGGGTTTGATCTACTCTTGGGTCTGATATGCTCTTAGGTCTTTCGATCTGGTCGTTAGCGTGGTGATTTAGCTCCATTTTCCAGATCCGACATGAAGGAACTCTAATTGAGGAGAGATCCTTGAGCGAAATCAAGATCGACTCAAATTTCCATTTTTTTTATTGAATATAAGTTTTACAGTAAAACAAGTACAAAATATGCATTTACATAGCATGATTTAATAAAGGAAAATTTAGGGTTTCTGAAACCCTTACCTTTGAAGAACACTTTCTTCAAGAATTCCTCGAACAAATCACGAACAGATCTTCTTCTCCAAATGGACACCACCACTTGAGAACCCTCTGTATTCTATTGGGACAAAAGATTCAGAAGAGGGAAGGGAAATGGAGAGGAGGAAAGAGAATTTTTTCAGAGAACTTTTCTCTTCTATATGATTTTTTTTTAGAGAACCATTCTCTCAGAGAGCATTAAGGAAGAAGATGAATCTCCACCACATTCTTTTTCAACTCACGCAATTAAATAAGAGAAAATGGGGGGAGGGAGTTGTAACTCCTTACATTTAATTTATTTAAATTAAATTAGTATATATATATACTGTCTCTTATACACATCTAGATATATGTGTTATATCAAATATAAACAAATTAACTTTGAAATGTAAAGAAAGCTTTAAACAGAGGCTATTATCCCGAAATTATCCATCAACACATCTACAAACACATTTAACTCTTAAACACATTGTAGAAAACTTAAAACCCACAAAGACTGTAAAAGAAATTCAATACAACAATGGAATTTGGAATATCAAAACAACTTGACTTTGATAGCACTGAAGGAACTCTAAAACTAGAGAACTAGTGAGCAGAAGCGGATTGTTCCAAAGTCCATTGAGAAAGAATACAAACATTTACAGTAAAAAAGAACAGATTATACATAACGAGTAAATTACAACATGCTTCTTAATGAAATACAAGGGATCGAGTATAATACCTTTGAAGAACTCTTTCTTCACGTATTTCCCTCGATCAAACTTCAACACGTCCAAACAAGAACTCGAACACAACGATCAACATAGCAAACAACACGAATTGTAGAATCCTCGATCCTCGAACTTCGAATGGAACTGAAACACCACCACAAAGGCTACCTTGGTATTCTCGGTGTGAGAATTCAAGAGTTGTGGGCTCTGTATGACTTTGGGTAGAGGAATGGAGAAAGTGAACGATCGAGTATGTGACGGAAGAAGGAAGTCTATCATATAGACTTGCTACTCGATTGTGCAGCAACAAGTAACTATCGTATAGTAAATTCGATACTTGATCGTTTAGGTTGTGTAATACTATTGTTTAGTAAAACTTTTCTACTCGATAGTGATTTCGTGGGGACGATTCAAAAGAATCATCATCTTCATCTGGAAAACTATTTTCTTTTTTATCTCACAGTTACCAAAAATCGCAAATAACTTCCCACTCAAGTCGGTTATTAAAAAAACTAATAATTAATTATCACATAATTAATATATTATAAATAAATATAATAACTAATNTTTAATATTACATCAGATGCAACATATAAACTATAGTTCTTTTTCTATTTTATGGCATTTAATATAAATCCTATTTATATTAATTCCTCCAATCAAATAATGTATCAAATACATCATATCAATTATATCACATATAATTGAATTAATTTAATTATATCATATATAATCAAATTTCCTCTTGTTAATTTGAATACTTCAAACTAACGCAAAATCTGATTCTCAACTTGAACCTATTGAGCTACCAATGGAGCCTTATGTACCTGTAGCTTGAAGCTCCAACGGTACGTGAATAACTAACTAAACTCTTTAATCACGATATCCACCATTCGTTAACTGTCAGGTACTCCACTAAAGACCGAAAGTTGCACTTTTCGCATTAAAGATATATTTCTATGTCCATATAACCAATCAACAGTGCAATAACCCTTCACAAATCGTTCGAAAGTACAGCTGAGCCAATTTACGTTTTGTGTTGTAGTTATATCTAACTCCTTAAGTACCACTAATTTCTCTAATGAACAATAAGTCATTGTCTCACTATGACTAAATCCTCTCTTCCTAAGAAAGGGTGTGGCCACTATGTTCAAGACCCAAAATCAGCCTTTAAATGAGCAATTTATTTACTTACCCCACCTTCGGGGAAAGAGTGAGTTCTGTCTTGTGTACCTGAGTTCCCAGCTCCTCAATCAGACGAATCCCCAAAATGGTAGACTTTTTGAGTTGGCAATCTAGTCACCCTCATCCATACAAATCAAAGAACCGCCCTCATGAGTAGGAGTTCCCAACTCACTCAAAATTAAGGTCATATCACCTATGTTCATCCTAGTGAAATGTAAGTCTCAATTATCAACTGCGTTATATAAAGAGACTAATCATTTCGTGGTCCGATCTTATACAAACTCTTTGTATTAGATACTCTCGCTCGCATGTCTCCACATGAATGGTCAGGATCAGACCATTTGTAGCACTTTACAACACTTGTAATATCTACAAAGCGGGTCGTATTCATAGTGTCACAAGGATAAGGTATCCTTCCTTTATCCATCTACTACAGACCATTTAGGTTATTACTTATGGCATGATCCACTTGTATGTCTCCATATACATGCTTAAGTTACATAAAATAACCCAGGATCTTAGTTATTGGATTGAGTACATGCTTATAAATTAATACTTATTTTATTAAATAACAATATGTTTACAAACTACAAGACTACCAGGAGATTTAGGATACTAATCCCAACATATGTTGTGCTGAGTTTTCCACGAAAATATGAAGGCCTATTCATGAGAGCGTCGTGATACACTGAAGAATGTGTATGGTAGCTTGATTTGACATTGGACGAAGATGAAGGCCTATGCATTAGACATTGAATGAGCTTGTTGTGTTGAGCTTTGTTTTACTGTAATTTTATTAAACAAGATTTTGCCATTATGAAATTATTACAATAGTGAACTGTTATGTTCAATGGTTACTTGATATTGATTCCTTGTTTTGTTTTTTTATTTCTTTTTAGCTACAATCAATGGCTGCTTCCCCAACACATTATCTTTTCCAAGTCGAAATGTTGCCTTTAGTGGGCATTGAGGTAAACTCCTTCTCTAGACCGAGCAATAAATTAGGTTGGTTATTTTAGTTCTTTTGACTTTTTATTCTTAGTTCCTCTACAAATTGGGTTGAATATTTGAGTCTCTAACTTTTTATTCTTAGTTCCTTTACAAAATAGATTGGATATTCAAGTCCTTAACTTTTGATCCTTAGTTTTGTTGAGAAATGTTGAATATTCATTTCTTAGGAATTTTGGTAGTTTTGTTGGGAAGAAGTGGTTGTGGAATATTATTAAGAGTGTGTTTCTTTGAACAGGTTCAAGGTAATTTTGGTTTTGTTATGGTAGAGTTGTTATGCTGCTGAAAATTTTTCATTTTCTTCGTAGCTCACATCCAGATAACCGAGCTTCTCTTCTTCAAGATCTTGAATTCCCTCAATAATGCAATACACTAAGCTCTCCAATTTCATCACTTACTTTTCAAAGATCTGCAAAAATTATCATCATCATCATCATCATCGTATTTATTATTAGTTTCACGTGAACTGCAAAAATTGAAACTAAAGGAAGCCAACTCTCCAAATATCTGAATTAAGGTAAGGATGTGAAGACAAGACAATAGAATCAAAAATGAAAAGAACAAGTAGAAAAAGGTATATAGGCATTTACCTCCAATTTTCTAAAGACAAGACAATGGAATCAAAATGAGAGTTGGAGTTCATGTCTCATAATAACACCTAATCAATCTACTCAAAATATAATTATAATACTTGTGGAAAATAAAGCTACTTGCTTCTTTCTTTTCTTTACCTTTCTCTTTTTCTTTCTATCTTTTGCTCTCTCTTGTTGGTTCTGCAGTTTTTCTTGAGAGTCGATGCGTCTTCAACTTTAGTTTAATTGACCAAGTAAATAATAAGGGTAAAGCGTGATAATGATCCTTTGTAGTTTGTAATGCAATATTATTTTGATTTTCTCTAATTTCTCTTTAATATCCTAATTTACTCATAAAAAGCTTCTTAGTCTATTTAAAATAGGCTTTAAACTTTAAAATTTAAGCTTTAAGGCCCTATTGACCTTCCTTTTATGTTTTGACTCTACCTATTCTTCCATTCTTTCTTCTCATTCTTTGCCTTCTCGTATGTAATTTACAAGTGAACATGATGCACTTGATTTTCTAAAGGTAGTGTACCTTGAAAGAAGCTGCTCAATCTTAACCATAAGTATTACTACAAGTCATAATAGAAAGGAGAACTTACCTCGCAAGGTAATTTATTATATAAGATCTTCTATCTTTTTATGGTTTTAAATTCTCCATCAATTTTTTAGAACTATTTTTTAGATCAATCAATGTTCTAACTTAACACGAAATTTTCTTGCAATGGTTTGTGTTTATGTGTATCCTCATACCTTCGCTTCTTAGTTTTGTTGTTTCTATGAGTTATTGAATCTTTTTTTAGTTGAAATAGTTGGATATGTGTATTACTTTATTCATGTTTTCTACGTAATATTTTCATCAGTTTTGTAATTTAATAATTATTCTGGTTTTGTAGTTTCCTTTGGAACTTTAAGAAGGTAAATAATTTTGAATGTTATTATTATCAATTTTTGGAACTAATGTATGCATCATGTCTCATACTTTGATGGACATGAGTGAATGATTAATTTCTCTTTTGACTACTAGACTTAGTTTCAATCTTGATCTATATGGCCATTAATTCTCCAGGTAGAAAGATATACAATTTCTACCTTTACAAGACCTATCCAAGTAAGATCTACCTGTGATTTTTTTAGAGCTTAGAAATTGGGTCTATATTTTACTTATGAGTTTTCTTCCATTTATTCAATTATTGAGCTTTCTTGTTTTGCAGGTGCAACAAAAGAGTAAAGATTTGGTATCACCTCTTTATACTTTTCTTTGGAGAACTCTAGATCTAATACATTATGTATTTAAGCTTTATCGTTTTTTTCTTCTTTAGATCTCAAATGGAGACATTTTTTCTTTTTTTCTTCTTTAGATGTCGAACTATAGTTTTGATCTTTGAAAAATCTATGACTTGTGAAAAGTTGTTGGTTGTAAGTTTGGACTAATTCAAACTCTCCAAAGTAGACAACCAACTCCCTCGAACTTTAGACTTTCGAGCTTTATGTATCAATATCAATGTAACTTGCTAATAGGTTACTTAGTTAAACAATTTATCATTTTCTTTATTGTGAATTATTTAACTTTTGTTTATTGAAAGCTAAGTTGTATACATACAAGCAATTAAGATTTTATTTTATGCATGTATAAGTAAAAGAGAAATACTATTGATTTGCACGTGCGCAAGCAAATATACATACATACATACATACATACATACATACATATATATATATTCTTAATGACAAAACAATGACTGACATTTAATTTCGGACAATTACTGACAAAAAGTAGGTAAAAACCAACATTGAAGATAATGTTCAATGTCGGTTGAAAATCGATGTCGGTTTAAAACTGACATTAAAGACAACCGACGTTAAAGACCTTTTATAACACGATCTTTGATGTCTAAAGAAAATTTTGCCCTAGAATATCAATCGCATCGATATTATTGAATTAACTTTAAAATTTACATCGCTCTCACTTTTTATTTCTCTCTCTCTAAGAGGTGTGTGTATGTGGATGGTTGTAGTGAAATGACAAAGACGGTTCTCTTGTATGGTTCCTCACTCACGTCTCTTCCTTTGCTACTTTGGATGCATTAAAGTTTTCTATGAAAGTGAAAGCCACTTATCACTCACACATTTTCATTTTCTTTTTTCCTTTTCATGGCCTTGTTTCGATTTTGTACTTCCACAAATTAAATTCTACTTTCCCTTTTGTTACTTGTTAAAGTTGCTTTTAATATCACCTTCATTATTATTTTTAATTATATATCTTAATTCATCTAGTATATTAAATTTTAGTTGATATATGTTGTATTTTCACATGTGTCTATAGATTTGATATCGACACAAAATAATGAATTGAAACTTTCATTATATCTTAAGAAAAGTCAATGAAACATAGAAGAAATAAAAAGAAGAAACAAAATGTCACTAAAATGAGTATAATATAAGTAATAAGTATTTGAACTTATTTAGAAAGTATAAAATATTTATTTGTTAATTTAAATAATTTATTTATTTATTTTCTTTTACTAAAATCTCTTGATAGTCATCGATATTTTTATAAAATTGAAACATGTGTCATTGATTCAGTGGTCAGAAGATCAAATTCACTATGATAAACTCAAAAACTATTAACTTCCTTTATTCTAAATAAAAATCACTTTACTTTTTTTTTTTTCATTTAATTTTTTTTCTAAAAAACATCCCTTAATAGGTTGGTTTTGATGGTTGAGCTATGAAGTGTATGTGTTTAAATATCAAATTTAAATTTAAATTTTATTTTTAAGGTCATCTCACGATTTATTTATTTATTTAATTTAATTTAGGCTTATTTCTTCCTATTTTATACTTTGATTTTTACCTTCTTAGATTAAATACTTAGTCAAATTTTTTTTTAAAAAAAATCTTTAAAATTACATTGTGCAAAACTTAACCTAAATTTTAATTTCTTTTAGTAAATAGATAATAAGACAAATAGAATCATAAAAGTCCTATTTGATAAGTATTTTGTTTGCATATCAACACGTGTATTTGAAGTTGTGAATATGTGTTATGGAAAATTACCTCAAGAATCTAAAATAGTTACTTTTTCAAGTTTTATAAACTAAAATAGACAGATAAAAACTTAGATCTGAAACATAGGACCAAAATTAATTATAAACCTTTGGTTTAAATCCTCAATTTTGTCTCTTATTAAGTTTTATTTATTTTATTTTTATCTTTAAATTTTATATTTTATATTTAGTCTCTGCTAATTCAAACCTCTTAAAACTTTGTACAACAAATTATTCCAGTATTTACAATAATTTTTAATCAATTATTTAACATAATCCCGATATCCTCCTGCATTTTTTACAATCTATCTGTGATGTGATAGAAAATGTTGTCATGACATATAATAAATGTTAATAAATATTTATTATTAAATGTATTTGAAAGTCATGAAACAACCAATGATGTGTTAGATTTTTTTTAAGATTTAAGATTATCATTATAAATATGGCGCATCCGTATTTCGATGAGAAAAAAGAAGGTTTATGTTTCATTCAACCAACTATCTTTTTGAAGCAAATGGTTCACCGTGCTCATTCTATAGATACTGTGTAAAAAAGCCAACTCATGTTAAGATCCAATAAGAAGCCATTGAATCTGCTACATTGAATGTCGGGTTCTTTAATTTGAATCTCCTGTTAGGCGCGCTAGCCCTGTTTTCAAGAAGTGAATAAGATAATAAGAAAGCCAGTCTCTTTCGTTCACTCGATCCATTGCCCGAAGAGGTCCAATCTTCCACTCCACCCCATATAGTATTTTATCTTTTAGGCCAACTATTTTATTGGGGCCAAAAGACAATTCTTAAATTACGTAAGAGATAATTAAAAGATAATTCCCTAATTAAGTTCTAAAGAAAAGTTAAGAGAGAGAAATGCAATCCCTTAGAAGACCATTATCATGGATCAATGTACGTTATTCTAACTAATGTTATTGTAGAAATCATATAATTCAAAGATCTTGAAGTTTATTATTTTATATACAACATTAGGATTTTATTGTATAATCATGAAGTTAAAATTTAATTAAGTTTTTTTTTTCATGTACCATCGATACACTTTCTTTGATGGTTGATTCAAAGACTAAAAAAGAGAGTCAAGAAATGTGCTCAACACCGTTTTTTAGAATCATTAAAACATGTTTTTGTTGTAGACCTACATGTCTCTTGAATGTCATTTGAGAGTGAACACTATCTCCTACAGATCAACAAAAGGTCTTTTAGACATGTAATTTTATTCTCACTCACATGCTTTTAAGAATCAACTTAAGATTGCTCTAGTCGATGTATAACTTTAGAATTCCTATAAATGAACTATTAAAAAGAAATGTGCACTTTATTAGTATATAGATAGTAATGTAACGACAAATCCAATCTTTTCAGCTTTTCTTAACCATAACTATATATCCTCAAAATTCAATCTCGCTCATTACGTGACCTAGATTCT
Source organism: Benincasa hispida (assembly GCF_009727055.1). Classification (NCBI taxonomy): domain Eukaryota; kingdom Viridiplantae; phylum Streptophyta; class Magnoliopsida; order Cucurbitales; family Cucurbitaceae; genus Benincasa; species Benincasa hispida. The sequence goes on along the minus strand of NC_052349.1, from coordinate 37,613,337 downwards.
TTCTCAATGCAGACGCCACAATATTTGTACATATTTAATTTCTTTACCGATCATTTAACTCAAGAATTAAGATTATTTTATTTGAAATTCGAATATATCTATTCTACCCCACGTTACTTTCCAAACATTTATATATGAACACAAACATTTACATGATATTTTAGAAAACTAAAACAAAATATTTTAATGAATAAAACCAAAATGAAATTAATTAGAACAAAATTTTAATTCAAGGAAGAATAAAATGAATATAAATCAAAGGGAAAATCAATACTAAACAAAGATGGAAAGAAACTATAAAGAAGTATCACGAGAGCAAAGGGATCACGGGGTGATTATTAATTAATACAATAAATAAAAAAAAAATTAATGACATAAAAAATAGACCAAAAATTCACATAACTCTTATGACATGTTCCAAAGATGCCAAACATAATTTTCAAAGGTTTGTGAAAAGCAATGTCCTTTTCACTATAAAAACCAAAAATGTTTTATTTATTTATTTATTTATTTATTTTTGTCTTTTTTTGGATTTTTTTTTCTGTTTTAATTAATTTGTTAGCCTCCAAAAATATCATCTCTATACTGTGAACAAACCTTATCACCTTTTTCCCAATATCACACTCTTACACATGTCAAGAAATTTCCTTTTGAGATATTTGATTGGGTTCATTGAACTCAACTTTTTTTAATTTAAATACATTAATTTAATTAATAGTTTTTATAAGTTTTTTTTTTCCATTCATATTTTAAGGTTAATTATTAGCATTTTCGTGGTTACCAAGGGTGTTTTTTTTTAGGTTATTAGTTATTTTAGTTATGTTGGATTCTTTTTAAGCTAAGTTTTTGGGTGAAAATGTAGAAGTTTAAATGTGATTTATTATTATTTTACCTAATATATAATACTATAAATACAAGAGAAAAGAAAGTTGAAACTTTTGAGTAATATTTCTAAGGGTTGTTTTTAAATATAGAAAAATAAATTAAATTATTTACAAAATATAGTAAAATTTTAGAACTATCAATGATAGATGCTAACAGATACGGATAGAAGTCTATCAGTGTCTATCCGCGTTTATCATTGATAGTTATAAAATTTTGCTATATCTTGTAAATATTTTCAACAGTGAAATAATGTTCTCATTTTTAACTAATAATATTTAAGTTGAGATAGATTGATTTAGAATATTAGTAATCAATTTCATAAAAACTAACATAGAACATTTTTATTGATTATAATTATAATAACAATTGTCGATAATTTACCATAAGTAGTAATTGATTATTAATTAGAGATTTTAATACTATCTCAAACGTCGATATCCGATTTATCACTCCATCGTTGAATTAAAAAAAAAAATGTAATTATTGGTTAATAACCCTCTCCCGTTTTTTATTATTATTCACAATTATCTTTTAGCTACTATTTTTATACTATTTTATCTCAATTATGTTAGATCAACAACAATCCCAAACGGTTTTATACAACACATTTGATTTTTATGTCGACAACATGTCATGTAATTAAAAAGTATTATGGGTCTATAAAATAAAATAATGGACTACTTAATATGACGTGGCTTTGGAGGGTTTTTTTTTTTTTTTTTTTNAAAAAAAAAAAAAAAATATAATGCATTTTATCTTTTAGGAATATTGTTCCAAATTTTCATTTATTCATTTTATAGTACAATTTCTTTAATGATAGGGAAAAGTTAGGTGAGAAAAATTATTCAAAAAAAGATGCTACAATGTTGACTATAAAAGTATTGTAAACTTATAATCAATGGTTAATTTAGAGGAACATGCAAAGTTTTTATTTCATATTTAGTATTTAAATATATATAGCGGAGACCTCGTTGAATAATTTTTCTAAGTAAAAATATGTGGACTCGTGGAGAGTTGCCTAGTGCAAGGAAAGATACTCATGGGATGAAATCTTTCATATAGATATTTTACTAACTTGCACATGTATTCATTTAAAAAGGAATTTTTTTTTTTAAAGTATAATTATGGGATGAGGGATCGGAACTCCGACAATTAGGAAGAAAGGTCATACTAATTACCGTTAAACTAAGTTTTTTTTTTTTTTGAAAAAAAAACAATCCAAATTTTATATAACTTTTAATTTATTGATGTAATAGTTAAAAGAAAAATGATGAATGAGTCAATTTTTCTTAAAATTCTAATTCCATCCAATAACCTAAATGCTAAATAAATTCCATCATATATTAATTAATTTGTTTTTTTTTTTCTCCAAACGTGTGGTTGGAGAATTTTCTCATAGCAAGATATGACCATTTCAGTCGATAATTATAGCCTAAATTTGTTATTAAAAAAAATGCTACTCCAACTCAGCCAACTAAGAGAAATATCTTTTTTTCATTTTTTTTTTTTAGTTGAACTTTAGCACTTTTTTTTTTAATTACTTAAAAATTTATTATAGTGTTAGAACCTAATCTAATGTAGGCTGTTTATTTTAAAAATAAAAAATGGGTTTTAAAGGGAGGTTTATATGGTTGGTAGATGAATAGAATCCTTACTTAATTTGCTAATTAAAATTGAAATCTTACCATTTAAATATTAACATTAAATTAAGTTAAGGTAGCCCATGAAGTTTTGTCTCTTTTGAGAACAAAAACACTTTGAATTTATTCAGGTTTATGGAATCTTTGTAGTGCATGTCTTCAATTATTGATTACTTGAGCACTGCAAACCATATATATTCTATAATATTCTTATATATATAAAGCTATCTAATGCTTGAAACTAACTAGATTGATTGAAATATCTACCAAACAAACAAATAAAATATAATAGAGGTATAATATTCAATTTTATTTTGGTAGCTAAATTTTGAATTATTTTTTGGACATTCCAAAATTTTTACTTTAATATACATACTTATAATTTTAAAATTATATTTAGTAGAAAAACGGTATTCTTACATTTTAGTTCAACAATGGTAGGGTAAATGATCAGGGTAAATGATCGAACTATCGATCTTTTAAATTATAATTAGTATTTCATATCCACTAATACAAATACCTTTCACTATGTTTATTTTGACGATATATATGTACCCTTTTCATTTACTTGATTGATGATATAAGTGGACTTGTATTTAAATTCGGTGCAGTAGAGATTAGGTATATGAAGTTTTAAAATGGCTTCATAATTTTTGTTAAATGATATTAATAAAATATCAAACATTTATACAACATTTTAATATTAAAATAGTTATATGAAAAAAAAAATGAGAAATTTCAAGTTTTAAATAGAATTTACCAAAATGTAAGAAAAAATTTAGCCTTAAAAAATGAACTTAATAAAAGTGCTTATGAGTTCCTCGTCGAAATACATATATAAAGGAAAGAAAAAAAGAAAGGTAGACATAATGGAAGATATATTAAATTACTATATAAGAACCTCCTCAGAGACAACTATTTTCTAAAGTTGGTGAGCTAAAAAAAATAATAATATAAGAAGAAGAATAATAAAGTTATGGAAGTCAAAGTTCGGATAAAATTAAGAAAGTTGCCTTATCTCAAACGAATACAAGAATGATAGAAAAGAGACATAGAAAAAGCACAACTGAGGAGTGGATGAGATGATTGGACTATCTACCCTAAAGACCCTCCTCAACTTCTGAGGTCGAGGGCAACCAAATTTCCTAGGTTGATCATTTGGCCCAAAAGGTTTGCCTTGGCCTCACGGAGGCCAGCCAACCCTCGTCAGTTCCGGCTATGTAAGCTAGATCTAGCTAATCCCATTCGTAAAAGGATCGAGGAACCCTAGATTTAACTCCACTATGTATAGATGTGATAACTTCATATTAGGTAAGTTCATCTTTTTCCTTAAAAACTTGTTTTTACTCTTGGACTGAAAATTAATTTAAGCATCAGAGTATCTGTGGCAAGTATCTCACCGGTGTGTTTATCTAATTGTCTTGTAGGTGACCTCTTCTTCAAAATATAAATTTTCATCGATGGGTACATAAAGGTCATGTGAGTTTTTTTTTTGCTAAGTTTAATACATAGATAATTGCAGTGTTTGGCAACGTTTTACCGTGTTGATCACAGTTTTATCCACTAATTTGCTAGAAATTTATTGAAGATATTTTAATTTCTAACTTTGTATTTCATTTATAAATCTGAAGTATATATAATTGGATGAAATTGAAGTTTTATAGTAAAAATTGACTTAGTTTGTCACTAAGAACCTTTTCTCTCTCACTTTTTTCAATTTTCATAATTTTAATAGTTTTATTTAAGCTATTTTTCAGTTCTAATAATTATGAGATGAACATTATTTTAATTAAAAATAGTTGGAGCCAAAGTACTTCTAAAATAATAGAAACAAACTACTAAACTAGGAGAAGGTATCTAAGTGATTCCTATGATTTTCTTTTAGGTTGAGAAAAATATCATGTCGCTTCTGTATTTTGAATTGTAATTTGTTTTAGTTTCCGTATATTCAAATATTAAATTTAAATTCATATATTTTTAACAATTTATCGTTTATTTCTTTTTTTCTTTAAGTTTCTATTAACATATATTCTCTTTACAAATTGTGGAGATATATTCACATAGTATTTTCTTTTCTTACATGAAAATTATTATTACTATTTAAGCAATTTTGAAAGAAAAAACTTTAAACGATTCGATTTTAAGAATTATTAAAAATAATAAAATTGGATAATTGAAAGTATTTAGACTAAAACATAACTAAATCTAAAGTACAAAGACCAAAATGATTTTTAAACCTTTGTTTTATTAAATAAAATCACTAATATTATGAGCTTTATTCTCAAAAAAATAAGTTCATCTATCAAATATAAGTAAATTTAAATAATTGAGACGTATATTTTAGTTAGATGTTTTAATTATTTACGTAGCTAATTTTTTTTTTTTAAAAAAAAAAAACCCACTTAATATAGGAGATTGTCAAAAAAACACTCCGAAAAACATAACATACGCAATAATACAAAGGGGAGAAGTTGTTGCAAGTTGTGCAATAAATGGTATTTGGAAATTAATAATAATAATAATAATAATAATGTTCCTAAGTTTTGGACCCCAAATGAAAAATGTAGATAAGCTCCCACACCTTCAAAATTGGTGCAGGACAAGACAACCATATCTCTACCTTTGACTCAATCAACATATTTTTTTATTTATTTATTTTGGTCTTTGAAGATGTCTGCCTTGGACCACTTTGGTCACCCAAATTTCTTATTCCAAATGAATATAATTAAGTCTTTAAACCCTAATTGAACCATGTTGATTACGATAGTTGCTTTTAAGGTAGTCGAATTGAATAGAGTAGATAAAATATCTCCTTCATCAAATTTGTCAATGCTTGAAATAGTTGACAGTGCACTTCGTGAGTTATTTTGATCACTTAATTATTGTTAACCTTGAGTACAATTTCTCTTTGTTTTATTGAAATCGAGCAAATAAAGTAAAATAGAGGTTTCAAAAGATTCATGGAGGACTAAGTCAATTTTGCAAAGAAATGTACAAATCAAGAGAATTCAAGAGAGAGTTAGGGCTCAAGATTCAAGGAGATATCATTGAGTGAGGTACCGTTAGTACCATTAAAAAATGTAACCAACCAAGAAATCAAGTGCATTGCAAGGATATCATTAAGACGTTTATACACTATAATTAAAAGGAGGTTCAATATCTAAGATATCTCGATGTCGTTTACGAATTTTCTTTTGTAGCCTCTTGAAGCTTTCAAATAGAAAAATATGACTGCTAAACATTGATGTTGAGCTATTAAATACATTCTATTTGCACACCAAAAGGGAAGAAACTTTTTGGAATTAGACTAGCTAAAGAGCAGAGTTATGAAATTAGAGTGCAATGAAACAACAATGGAGTTAGGTAAAGAAATTTTGGAGGCTCGAGATCGTGGATGTCACGTTGAGATAGAGGATAACTTTTATTTATTTTTCTCTCTTGACTTTTTACAAATTTTCTCATGGGATTATTACGAACACGAGTATCTAAATTTCTAATTATTTAGGATTAATGTAGCCAACAATCATGCTTTAATTTGTTTATTTTATTCCACTTATTTATTTACATGCACTTAATTGTTGTGAAAAATTCACAATGGAACCAAAAAACCAATAAACTACTAAAAATTGAACCAAAAAAACCACTCAACTCATTGAAATGCCTAAGCTCATTCATATAAAAAAGTATATGAACACAACAACAAAATGGAATGAGTAATATTGCTTTTGGTTTTAAAAAGTCTAATCACAAGAATACCAATAGATCGTAATACAAATTTTGGTTTTAAAAAATTGGAAATTCAACTAATGGGTATACCCTTTCAACTTAAATGAGATTGAAGTGAGAGGTTTTTCTTTTTTTTAAAAAAAAGGATTAGAAAAAAAAAAAAAAAAAAAAAAAAAAAAAAAAAAAAAAAAACTCTCACTCCAACTGCAGAAAAAGCTAGAAAAATAACTGAAAAATTAAAAGAAAGTTATAAAACTAAAGATACAAGAATTTACATAAAAAACTCTAAAGTTGGAGAAAAACTGCAACCCACCAAACAGAAATCCACTCGATGAAAATTTGTTACAATCACATAGAATAATTCTCTTTTAGATCCAAATTATAAGAGCACTCTCTCCAAAATTTTAAACTACACACCCATTTTAATCTCACTTTTGACCTAGAAAATATAAAAGAGAATTTAACTAAAGTTAGTATACTCAAATTTAAAGTGTTTTTAACGAGGATAATTTAAAATCAAAAGCATTGGCTCTTTTTATAGTACTTGGAGTTGGGATACATCATTTCTTTAAACTTCTTTGATGTGAGACAACCCCAATTCTAATATTTTGTCAAAAGCATTGGCTCGTTTTCAAAGTTTTTATTGTTTCTTTTAAATATTAAAGATGTTAGTAACTCTCATATTATATAAAAATGTCTCATTGTATCTAAGTTTAGCCCATTTTATTGTTATATAAAAATGTCTCATTGTATCTAAGTTTAGCCCATTTTATTGAACCCAAACATTAATGAAATGAATAACAACTTTTGAGATTAAGTTTGAGTAATTTAAGAGTAAGAGTTGAAATAATTTTGTTGAGTGAGAGAACCAAACACACAAAATGGGCCTTTGTAACTTGGCCTTAATTGTTGTTCATAAAATGGAAGACAAAATTGAATGGAACTTCATATGATTATGCACACAAAGGGAGCATTGCTTGTGGGATAAATGATGGAGAGATACTTTGCACCTTCATATTTTTGTCTATTATACCCCATTCCATTTTGCTTTTGCTCTTTTAAGTTAACAATAATGTGTGAGGTGAGAGATTCGAACTTTTGACCTTTTGGTTCATAGTATATATCTTAACCAATTGAACTATACTTATATTGACTATATACAGTTTATTTCTATTGTTATATGAATGAATTATTTGTATTATATATTACTCGAACGATCTTCTTCACTATGACCGAATATGAGAGAATAGGTACCTTTCTTGGCCAATATAAGCAAAGTTTAACTGGCCTAAAGTATATATTTTCGATTAAGAGGTTTGCGAGGTTTTAATCCTTCTCTAAATATTGATTCAAAAAATATTTTTGGAATAAATTTGAACAATATCATATTCCCCAAACCTCTTTAAATAATAATAATGAGTCCGGTCTAATGACAACAATCTAGCCAAATAATAATTATTATTATTTGAGTATGATAGCACTAATGTACTATTATTTTCTAAATAAATAACACCAAATTTCATCCGGTATCAAAGGACCACTATGTAATACTTCTTTTATTTATTGTTATAGTGAGTGTTTTGCCAAAACAAGCATATTCCAACTGATATATAATATATATTAGCGACCAATAGGTATGTAGTTCGAATCTTCTTATCTCATTGTATTGACAAAAAGAAAAGTAGAGTTTTTATACTCCCTATTTGTTTTTACAAAGGTAATATATTTTAAGAAAATTACAAAAAGAAAAAAAAAATCCCCACAAAATGAGAACCTAGGAAGGGACGATATAGAAAGAAAGACAATGTAAAGCAACAATCATGTAAAAAATTCAAGAAATATATCGAAAACAGAATGAATGTTGATTTTATTTAGTCCAATATTTGCATTGGTGAAAATCAAACCATCGACTTTTGAGATAGTAATTTGTACCTTATAGTTGTAGTTGAATTGGTTTTTTTTCTACTCAACATAAAATCAATGATATTATACCACCCAAAAAAATGTTCTCATAAATTCATTAGGCTATTTCTATCACATGCTCAATTAGGGTTGTATTCTCCTAGACTTGGGTATTATTATGATATTCATTGTCAATATACCAAAGAAAAAACAAACAAACAAACATTTGTGAGTATCACATTCATACCATATGGATAAATTCAAATCTAGGTTTCACTTTTACCTAAAGAGAATTTTCCAAATATAGATCTCTCTAATTGAGTCCTAAATTTATAGATAACACATTGTGTTCCACCATCTTACAAGTTTCTAGAATTGAGAACTATATGCCAATTTTAAATTTATAATGAAAGTTATGTTCTCCATATGCAATAACAGAAGCATAGTTGAGCACAACTTCCATTGCAAGATTTTTCCTTTTTCTTTTTGACACCACTGTTTCATATCAAAGTATGTGTGATTGAATAGTTAGATACACACCTATGTATAACTCTCCTCTCATCATTAAAATAACATCCCAAAAATCATTTATAACCATTTTCTAAAACAAAAAATGAAAGCCTTTGATAACCACTTTTTAAAATTATATTTGTTTCTTCACAATTGATAATTGTACAGTGACTTCAAATTTGGATCCAAAATAGAATGTTTCTTTGTTGTTTCTTGCTCTGCTTCCTTTTTCTCCTGATTAAATGTCAACAATCTTTCCTCGCTCCTCCCTCTTCCTACTATTAAGGAAAAACCCAAATAAACATTGAATATTCATCCAAATTCTAAAATCAAAATCAAATTTTAAGGATTTTTTTTTTAATTGTTTTCAAACAAAGAAACTCAAGGGATAGAATCATGGAAGCATTCAAATGCTCACTGTTTTTTTTTTTTTTTTTTTTTAAAAAAAAAAAAAAAAAAAAACTAAACTAAACTAAACTAAACTAAACTGTGAACAAGGCCTTAACTTATCACAATTAGCAACTTAAAGAACTTAAGAATATATCATCCTAAGATTTGAAAGGCCAAAAGAACTTGCCAAAAAAAGAAATATCTACATTTCATTATATCTTCCCAATAACCATTGATAGATTGCAATATGACCATGATGGTAAACTGTGAGTTCTTCATTGTAATTCCCCACCCCCAGCCTCACAAGATAAAAGAAGATCCAGTTACAAGGGTTGCAACACAATCTCAACATCCTGTATAATGCAACCAAATCTCTTATTCGTACCATTTAAATCTCTCTCACAGGTTGTCTCATTAGCCGGTACATCTGCAAACGATATAGGCTAAATCGAAGCTTCGATCCATCTATCTTTCCAAACTTGACTCTATCATCCTTGTATGTTGAAAACAATTTCGAATAGCCTTTCGAAGTGATGTTCACAGAGTTATGAATACAATAAATATATAAACATGAAGGAAGTTGTCTTTATATATGAGAAAAAGAATGCTGAAGAACCAAACTCCAAATGCCATCGTTTCACAGAAATGGTTTCCCATTGCAAAAACATGTTACAGTGAAACGACAAATAAAGCCCGGTCACTTTTATTAGAAGCACTAGAGGGCGTTCCAGATATTTGGTCTAAGAAGAGAAGCCTTGCACAGACTTTAATTAAGAAAGAAAAAAAAATCCCAAAAAAACATGGGTTGAAGAGGCAAAAGAGTAAATCTTACAACATTAAATAATGAAGAAAATCTCACTTTTTAGACAGCAAAGCGCTGCATTGTGCCATGATCTTTGATGCCCTTGTAATGGAATCAGTCATGTAGAAGTTTTCTATGGGACTGCCAAAATCAGCCATGTCCATCTTCTGGGTGCTTTCAGGCTTAATTGAAGCTGAAAATGTAGCTGGCTCTCTCTCATCCACCTGCAAGAGGTTTGGAGCCACAGTACTTATCCGGGACCTTATCGCCCCGAGGGAATCATATGGCAACCGCAGACCAGCTACCTCAGAAAGAGCACGAATGATCTTCCAATCGTCTCGTGCGTCACCAACTGTTGGTACTGCTGGTAATGTTTGTTGGGCACAACCTTCCGTGTTTTCATAGGTTCCTTCCTTCTCGCTAAATGCTGCTGAAGGGAGGATGACATTTGCTCGATAGACACCTCGGTCCCCATGGTGTCCTTGATAAACCACAAAAGCATCCTTTGGGACCTTCTCCAAGTCCACATCATCGGCTCCCATCAAATACAAAAACTTTGCAGACTCAATGCTATTTACCGATTCTGGCACGAGTCCAAGGTCGAGGGCTGCAGCCTGGGAAGCATTCAAAAGCAATACGTTGTAACCATTCCAGTCAGGCCTGACCACATTATTTTGTTTGGCAATGTTTTCAACTACAGAAAAGATTGCATCCTTGTCCTTTCTTTCGAAAAGTCCAGCACCAACAATGATAGCTGGATTTTTGGCCTTTTTGAGGATCGAGCAGAATGGATGGCGACCCTCAACTATGTCAACAAGTGCTTGAGGTCCTGTTCCAAGGTGTTGATGATCATAGTTGAATTCAGTAGGCGGGCCAACATAACCAACTTTAGCTTGAGTTGCTCTTACAGTCTTTCGGATTCTTGCATTCACCATGGCAGCTTCAACTCTTGGCTGGCAATTTAGTTTGAAATAGTGAGGGGGCAAAGGATGACACTTAAACACATAATAACACCAATCCAACGAGATCTCATCTCACTATAATCCACAACCATACTTGATCTATGCGCATTATAAGTCACAGAGAATGAAAACAGATGAATGAAAATTACGAGAATGATGAGAAATATATTAAGAGTAAGTTCAGGAGATCAGAAAGAAGACTAATGTGATTCCCAACACCTTCTTATACTAACAGAATACTGATAGTGACGCGGATTATAAGTTAAATGATCAAAATAAACTAGTAATATTTTCTTTTAATGACAACTGAACTTTCATTTAGAAAAAAAAAATGTAACTAATATAAACTACACTACACATTTAAAGTTCTACAGATAACAGTATTGTACAAGTATATCAAACACAAACTGAATAGAATAAGTCACTAGAAGAAGATGATAAAGATATAGAAGTACCTGAGTGCCAATCAAAAGAAAGACATCTGCTTTCTCAAGACCAGCAATACCAGTATTCATGATATACCCAGAACGCAGGTCCGCATTAGGTTGCGGTCCATTTCCTTCACACCATATATTGTTGGATCCCAACCTATTTAAGAGATCTTTCAGAGCAATCATAGACTCGGCATCAGATAATTTTCCAGCAATTCCAACAATTTCCTCAGGTTTAACCTGATGGGCAGCTTCAGCAACCACAGCAAGGGCATCACGCCAGCTGACAGCCTTAAAGCGTCCATCAGCACCACGGATCATTGGATCATTTAATCTCTGTCTCTTGAGACCATCATAACAAAAGCGAGTCTTGTCTGATATCCATTCTTCATTAATATCCTGCAAATGGTAATTGGGAACTTATGCATCAGTTTGAATTGTTCGTATATTGCAAGTCTACGGGAGAGTAATTGGTGAATTTATGCAAACTTGATTAAGAAACTTGCAAGTCTCCCGAAGAGGTTTAAAAGTCATAAATCAAAGGGCAAAGCAAACCATTCTTTTGTTCCTTTAATATGAATCTCCCAAATTTCCTTGGTTAAATTTTTGATGTAGTATTATGACGAGGTATTTTCAAGATTTATAAATTAGATCTCCTATTTAGAGTAATTGCTGTTCTAAATTAATAATGATTTTTCTTTATGAAAAACCACATTTTCGTAGATCAAAGGAAAGAATACAAGGGAAATAAAAATAAAATTTAATTATTATATAAAAAAAATTGTCACAAGAGAAGCACAGTTACCCTAAAAATAGGCTCCAATCACTCAAAATAGAACTTAAAGAAGAGTAGTTACAAAAACTTTACAAACAGAGACTCAAGGGACGTCTGATACACCTCACTCAAAAGCTTCTCAATCCCTCTGAATGTCCCATTGTTTCACCCCAACCCCAAGGGGGGGAAAAACCATATAATAGCACAAAAACAAGCATGCCACAACAAGTGACCCTTTTCACGTAAGGGGAAGAAGAAATCCTTCACCAAAGAACTGCACACTCTAGTTAAATGCTTTCAAGAAATTATTTCACATTGATCCAGCAAACTCACAAGACCATAGAAGGTGATCTAGAATGTGATCCCTGGCTGCTACCTACAAAGGATACAACATTACCATCAATTTTTTTTTCTTTTGTTGTGGTGGGGTGGTTTACTTCCTCTAAACACGATCTAGGGCACCGACTCTCTCATAGAGCAACTGCACTACAAAATATCTACCTTCTTCAAGAATTTGATCTTCCAAAGTGAGGAAAAGATAGGAGACTTGAAGGAGAAGAGTTCACCCACTTGGTGGATATCCCAAACGACTATCTTTTTGGCAGCCCATTATTGACAGAATCCAAAAGAAATTGGATAGATGGAAAAGGTTTACTCTTTCTAAAGGAAGGAGGATGACTTTATGCACATCCGTTCTGTCAAGCATCCCATTATATTATCTGTCATTGTTTCAATCACTGGGTACAGTGGAGTTTGGTTTCTAAAGCTCAAAATCATGGCGCTTAGAATTTGGTGCTTTGAAGCATGCTTCAAATTTTGCTATATTAGCAAAATGGGGATGGCCTTTTATAAATGAAACTAATTCTCTTTGGAAGCAAGTTAATATCAGCATTCATGGTTTCAGTCATTTTGATTGGCACACAAAAGTAAGGGTAATCAAGTCTCAGGAGCCCATGGATGAGCATTTCTTCATGGAAGGAGGTGGAATCTCGGTTCATTTTTAAAGTTGGAAATGACAAAAGAACTTTTTGGAAGGACCCTGGGCTGAATGGGGTTATTTTGAAGGACACTTGGGCCTCCAAAATGGGTGAGCCACTTGGTGTTTCATGTTTGGGCATAGCCCCTGCTTTTCTTAATGTCCTTTTATTTGCTAAGAAGTTCTTTCCAGCAGACATCACATGAGAAGAAAAAATAAATAAACAACATAGTTGCTAGTCGATCACAAATATGCAAAATCATTCTTCAACTCTAGCAAATGGCCATTTTATAGAGATATACAATTGGCATGGGTAAGTGAGGAAAGTAGGCATGAAAGATACCAAACCTACCTCATTCAACCGAGGCACGATACGCATAACCTCTGGACCACGGCTATCAATTCTAATGTTAGATCCAATGGCATCTGTAACATCAATGCTCTCTGTACCCTTCAATTCCCAATTCCTGGCTTTAAATGCAAAAGGTTTTGAGGTCAATGCCCCAACTGGACAAATATCAATGACATTCCCTGAGAGCTCACTAGTCATTAGCTTTTCGACATAAGTCCCAATTTCCTCACCGCTACCACGACCTAACATGCCAAGATCTTGAACCCCAGCAACCTCTGTAGCAAATCTTACACACCTGCAGGAAGGAAAATGGATGTCTTTTAGATTAATTATTTTAGTCATGGTAGAATGGTTAGACCAATAACAGAAAAAGCAGAACAACTAGAGCAGCGTTAATAAACATTAATGTCCATAATTTTCAGTTTCTTAAAAATTAAGGATTATTTTTGTTTGAAACAAAAGATTTTATAAATGGAAGGGAAAAAGTACATAAACAAGACGAGATATCCCCACCAGCCAAGGAGAATTCAAATAGGATTCCCAATTGGCAAGGATCTGTAGCAATTACAATAACAAAAATCTTTTGAGATCAGACACCAAGTAGAAGCAAAATTCCAAGTTCTCATCAAGGTCCAGAAAAACATCACAAGGAGTCTTTCATTTGTTTATAATGTTACTTATTAATTTATTTCAGTATTTTTGTACCATATCCTCCACAGTAAGGCCACCACATTGTTGATCGAGATAATCCTAGCTCGTTTACTAAGTTATTTTATTTCTAGTATCTTTTCAAATTAAGCTTTTTCTAATAATAGTATCTTAGTATAGTTACTAAAAATAATTTTGAGATCTTATCCAAATTTTGAAAAATAAAATTAATCTTGAAAACCACTTTTTATGTCCTAGTGGTCACGGGGCAGGTAAGAAAGTAAAAAACACTATCAAGGGAATGTGAACTCCATGGAAGCCACCAACATAAGATGTCAAAATCCTATTGGTTTTCTAATATCCAAATGTTTTAAGATCAGGTAGATTGTCCTTCAAGATTAGTCAAGGTGTGTGTAAACTAGTTTGGAGTTGGACAATACTCATGATCATTAAAAAGAGAGAAATATTCTTAGAAGTTTTAGAAGGAAAAAGATGGGGGATAATCAGAGGAAAAACTCTAAAGTTGTAAAGTGTTAATAAAATCTTATTTCTAAGTTAACCATACAAACAATGAGCATGTTAAAACATCTCATGGTGCAACAAGCAATTTACTCGTGGAACACTAGGAAGGACCTATTGGTGATTAGACAACTTGTACCGAAGAAACAACCAAAACCTCAAAGCGGTCTAAGACTCCACAAAATCATACTATTACCTTAAGTCTCACTATCCAGTATCCACTCCCATCATTACATATATTTCTACCTCACTATAAGGACCCATTTTCCGCCTTACAAAATAGTCTTCACCACCAAGTAACTAACTCTGTCCCCCTAACATCTATGCATAGTTGTTCCGTGCCTGCTCTGCTCTTCCTCACATAGGCCTAGCACTCTATTGATATAAGATGGTGCAGGCATCTAGAAGTTCAAAAGGAAAGTTCATTCTTTGGGATGAGAAGAAGGTGAAAGTAGTGAAATTTTTTCGAAGGTAGCTATTCTCTTTCAGTATAAATCAAAATATACCTAAATCTTTTCATATAGCTTGTTTTCCCATCTCGTGTAGCCATTCTCGCCCTTTGCATGCACCTGCATCCCCGTTTTTTAGAAGGCTAATATTGCCAAGAAGGTCCAATTCTTTGTATGGGTGGCTTTGCATGGGAAGGTGAATATTAAAGATCGCATCCAAAGATATTCTTCCTTCTTTTTTGGGACTGCAATGGTGAATTCTTTGTAGGCTGTAAACAGAGAAGCTTGACCAGATCTTGTGGGTTGCTAGTTTGTTCGACTCTTTATGGTAATCATTGTTTGGACTCCTTCGGGTTACGTTTGGCTAGTAATAGACATGTTCTATGATGGAGGAGGTCCTTCAGAATACTCCTTCTCGGGATAAGGGCAGAATCCTTCGGTATGCTCCTTTTTTTCTTTTTCTTTTTTTTTTTTTTTTTACTATTTTTGCTGTTTTGAGGAATCTCTAGCTTGAGAAGAATGGTAGGATTTGTAGAGGGGTAGGAATATTGTAGGTGAAAGTTTGGGGATTGTCAGATTTATTACCTCTTTTGGGCGTCAGTTTCTCAAGCCTTTTGTAATTATCAGCTTGGTTTTATTCTAGGATTGGAGTCCCTTTCTGTAGTTAGGGTTTGGACTCCTTTTGTGGAGGCTGACCTTTTTAATTCCCTTGTATATTCTTCCATTGTGCTCTTGATATAAAGAGACTTTGGATAAGAAAGCTACTTATTCCCAATCTAAAGTTTGAACCTAGAAAATTTAACTTTAAAATATTGGGCAATAGCACAGAGCATGTTGATGAAACTATCCTCAATGAAACATTTGACTTTAACGGAATTGGTCTACAGGCAGTAAGTACATAAAACAAATCAGGTCAAAAACATTCTATCATGACATTTTGAACAAGAAAATTCTATCGACTTAAAATGAGTTGAAAAAACAAAAATCTCTCAAAAGCCTTGATGGAAGTTTAAGAAAAATGACCTTACTTGAACAGGATATGTTCTAGAGGTTGTACTACTGTATCCTTTGAGTTCTAAGAAAGTTTTTAAACAAAATTGAAGCTTTAAAATATAGAAGAAATACGGGTATAAACTTCCATCAGAAAAACACAAAATTACTATCTTAACAGAAGCAACAGTCCGTATCAGTTATCACACATGCAATTTTCCAAAATGTTTAGCAAAACCAAGGTACAAAATTTCATAAAGTCTAGGAAGAGAGTTACTCATCCAGTCTTGGGTTTCATTGTAAAGTCCATAATTCCAGCGTCAATTTTCAAGTATCACCTTCTTAAAAGCCACAGACACTTTACATGGTATGACTATTGAAAACGAAGAACTCTTAGACAAATGTTTCAAATCCAAGTTCATGTAAACTAATTCTGTTGAAATAATTCTATTTGAAGTTTCCCAAAAAAAAAAGCTCTAAATCAAATAATTTTCTTCCATAGAATATGTAAGCTACAAAATCTGACCTGGTACACTGAATACATCGTGTCATTACAGTTTTCACAAGGGGACCAAGGTTCTTGTCCACCACTGATCTCTTCACGTCAGTAAACCGCCCACGATCAGACCCAAATGCCATAGACTGATCCTGAAGATCACATTCTCCACCCTGATCACAAATTGGGCAATCCAATGGATGGTTCATCAACAAGAATTCCATCACTCCTTCTCGAGCCTTTTTTGCGAGTGGGGTATCAGTCTTAATTTTCATTCCTAGAAAGCAGATTATTCAAATAAATTATCATCTTATCCACACAAGAAACAAACCATGGAATCTTTCAGATAGATAAGACATAGTGATGCCATTCTGAAATTATTTTCTCACTATCACTCAAGAATACACAGCATAAGCCATATAACCATTCAAACACTAAATTCTTTAAGAATCTCAGTAATGCCTTAAATGGATGAAGCAGAGTATCCTGCACATAAGCAATTAATCATCCACACAATAAATAAAGAAAAAAAACAAAACGAATCAGAAGAAGTGAAGTATGCAATCTTAAAAGCCATATCCAGAAAGCAAATCATTGTTACTGTCTTAATGATCCTGATAGCATAGTGTAGTAGAACAACCTCAAGCACCAGGAAAAAAAAAAAAAAAAACACACTGGTAAACGGTAATTGCTCTAATTTCAGCACATAAACAAAAAAAACATATCATATACACAACAGAGAAAATAAATCGCTCATCAATTAACATAATGAAAATCTAAGAAAACCAAAATCAAAGAGTCAATTAACCCATATTCTACATTAGAAATCCAGAACATAGACAAATTGCAAATCAAAATAAGTTATAGAACGAAAAAAAATTACCAGGAAGAGCGGGCATAGCGCAAGAAGCAACAGGCTTGGGGGATTTCTCGACTTCAACAAGGCACATACGGCAATTCCCAGCGATGGAAAGACGACTATGATAACAAAATCTAGGAATGTCAATCCCAGCGATCTCACAAGCCTGAAGAACCGTCATACCCTTGGGGATTTTGACAGGGTACCCATCAACGAAGACCTCGATGGCGTCCTCAGGAGAGGAAAAGTGGACGCGAGCGCCGGCGAGAGGGGTCCGAGGAGGAGGGGGCGGGGCAGGATCGGCCTGAGCCTGGGCGGCGGAAGCATCAGCGTTGTGAAGCTCAGTGGTGGAGACAATGGGTCGAAAATGGAGGAGATTTCTAGGGTTTTGGGAGGTGAGGAGCCTGGAAGAAGGCTTGACAACTCTGGAAGCAAGGGAACCCAACCCCATTGTTGGCAATTGAAGTTGAACTCAGACGAAGGCCGGATTGATCTGCGAAAAAACCCGTTTTTATATGTAAATTTCTGGCGAAGAAGGAGAGGGCGATGAAGGGGATACGATCAAATCAACAGTAAAAGCGAGTGAGTTTTGGGATCTTAGTTAAAGTTCCAAGCTTTACAATTACCCAAGTTGTTTTGGTTTTACAAAGTTTATGGTTGTGTTGGGAAAATTTTAGTACTATATATATATATATGTATAGTTATTCTAGTACTATTCTTGTCTAGGTATTCGTCAATAATATTTGTTTATATAATTAATAAAATGACAAACATCAATTTACACTCTAAATCTTGGATTGGATATTATATCAATTTAAATCGTAAACTAATAATTGTATCAATTTAGACCTTGAATTTTGAGGATTGTATCAATTTAAACCTTAAACTAATAATTGTATCAAATTAAACTTTGAACTTTTATAAGTGTATCTATTCATGTATCAATTTAAACCATGAACTTTTATAATTGTATCAACTTAAGTTTTCCATTATATTTTGTTTAGATATACTTATGAATGTTTTAGGGTTTAGTTGATATATCGATGAAAGTTCAAGATTTAAATTGATACACATATAAAAATCAATGTTTAAATTGATATAATTATTAGTTTGAGGTTTAAATTGATATAAATTTTAAAGTTCAGGTTTAAATTGATACAAACCCCAACATTTAATGTTTAAATTTATACAATGCTTAGTTTAGGATTTGAATGGATACAATTCCCAAAGTTTAGGGATATAAATTGATATTTGCCTTTAATAAAAATTTGTATAATAAACAAATAATTAATAAATATATTGTTGGTTTAATTTAGGCCATGTTTATTACCCTAAAACTTAATCCATCAATGTTACTTTGAAAAGCGGGTCTCGTCTAATTACATTTGTTATTGTTTATCAATGTTCTGTAATTGTAATGAAATGTGGGTTCATAACTAAATTCTAATTAATTAACGCATTCTGATTGGGAAGCTGAAAGTGATCAATCCAATTACGTTTAAAAATGATGGGACCCACTAACTTTATTATTACCGTTATCGTTACAAATATTGTTACTATTACATTAGGAGAATTATGAATTCGTTGCAGTTACTGTTACCGTCACAAATATTGTTGTCAATGGACCCTAACACAATAACAATAATGATAAGAAGACAATGATACCGGACAATGCAAAGTAAACAACCTCAATTGTAATCAAATTACATTTATAAAATGTCTAAGTAAACATGATAAAAAAACAATCAATTACTTTTGTGATTTAGGCTCATAACGATTGATCCATCAATGAAATCTCATTACGATTACACCAATTTTAATTATGAATGGATAAACATGACCTTAATTCATGAACTTTCATAGTTGTGTCAAAGATTTATGAGATTTTAAGGATGTTTAATAGGTCTCTAAACTTTGATGAACGCATATTAAACACCTTATACATAGTTTTGGTGCAAAGGGGATTCTTTATACTCTCCATACCATGCAGACGACTTGGCTCACTCGAGATTGATTACCCTCCCGTTCAAGAGTGCTCTTCAATGTTTTTGTTGTCTTTTTTCCTCGATTGTTTTTACTATTGTACCTCAAATGAAAATTAAAAGATTCATAATAAGTTCTTGAACTTTTAATTTTGTATCTAATAAGTTTTGTATTTTCAAAATGTTTAATAAATCTCTGAATTTTTAATTGTGTTTATTAGATCTTTGATATATTAAAAAATTAAAATAATTGGTTTATTAAATTTAAAGCATAATAAGACTCTAAATTTTCACTTTTTGTTATAGTATGTTTGTAAAATTTTCAAAATGTCGAAAGAGTCTTGACCTATTGAACACAAAATTGAAAGTTGACACTTCTTAAAGTTTATTTATGGATCTATAAGACACAAAATTAAAAGTTCATGAACTTATTAGAAATCTTTTAAAGTTCAAGAATCAAATAAACACAGCCTTAAAAGTTTAAAAACTAAACTTATAATTTAATCTAAATTGTTTTCTTATTTGAGATTCACTTGTTTTAGTTTTACGAAGTGTCTACTATAAAACTTTTCTAAAATTTGTTAAAATATTTATTCTCAACCAAAAGATCACATGTTCGAATCTCACTCTACATGTGTGTTGAATTGTGAAAAGAAAAAAAAAAGTTCATGAAGTAGAGGTCTTTCCTTTCTAGGTTGAAACTGACTCATTGATTCTTTTGACTTTACATAAAGGTTGAGGTTGTTTCAATAACAAAGTCCAAGTGTTGATGACATTCGAGCATTCTATCGTACAGACTTTATTTTTTGGTTTCTCTCTCTACCCACGAAACAATAATTTTGTTGATCACAGTCTTGCTAGGCATACAAGATGAACCAACTTATCAGGTATGACATTCGAGCATTCTATCATAGAGACTTTATTTTTCGGTTTCTTTCTCTGGCCACGAAACAATAATTTTGTTGATCACGGTCTTGCTAGGCATGCAAGGTGAACCAACTTATAAGGTGTTTGGATTGAAGATCACGCTCAAGACATGGATGTCATTGTGTTAAGTGATATGTTACTTATTTAATTTTGTTGCTTCTATTTTACTAAAAAAATATGAAGTATATGGAATATAAATCATAGGGAGTAATTTGTAACAATTTATCATAATGTGTTGGCAAAATCCTAACCATAAATTTAAAGGTACCAACTAGTATATATTGGAGTGATGTCTTAGAATTTGTATCAATCCAAAATAATAATAATAATAATAATAATAATAATAATAATAATAATAATAATAATAATAATAATAATAATAATAATAATAATAATAATAACAATAATAATAATAATAATAACAATAACACAAGTAACCTCTTGATATCTCTTGAAAAGAACTATTTTTAGGTCTCTAATCCCACTTACTTATAGGGTTTAATGTGTTTAAATGTCTATTTTTGAAGGTTTTCGAACAATTCATGCATATTGGAGTCTTACAGGCCATTCAAGGTTAATGAAAAATAGGATGAATCACCATTCAGAAAATAGATGTTAAACTAAGTAATTTGGCTCGTTCTATAACACAAGATAAAAATGAACATATAAGTAAGAGATAACACACAAAGATTGGTAACCCAGTTCGACGATAACTACCTACGTCTGGGGGGAGGGGGTAGAAAGCTCAGAAAAGATAATCCATTAATATTAAAGAGTCAAGCGACTACAATGTAGTACTTATCTGTAAAGTAACAACATTTACAGTGACATACGAAGAATCTAACTCACAGTTCACCTAGGCTTCTTCTAGACGTGAGACTCCCTCTCAAGACACTTAGGCTTCCCCTACGTATGTTAATATTAGTGTTGAATATTTTGGCTTCTGACAATGTATGTCACCCCTCTCCAACGATGTTATCTTCCCTTTTCTCAATGAACTCCCTTCACTAATGTATCTTAGGTTCACCCTAGGTTAGAGAAATCCTTCTCAAGTAATGAAGTCTTAGACTCCCCCTAAGACCGAGAATATCTTCTCAAGAGCAATGTCTTAGGCTCTCCATAAGACAGAAGTTATCTTTTTGATCTTGTACTCTTCAACAAAGATTTCGTACAATGGATTATAGTGAGCAAAGAAACAATAGAAATAATCAATGTTGCACAGTTCCGCCACCACAAAAGATAGAACCTCACCCAAAAGATAATTAGAAGTGGCAACCCTAAAAGAGCACGACAATCTCCTTTTAAATTATCGGCTGAGAAAGGGAACAATATCACCATTTGGAACTAATGACTCTTAAACAAGGAAAATATCCTAAAGAATAAATCAGCATAATTTTCTAAATAAGGGAAGAAAAATATACTATAGGATTGATGTCACACCGCTTCCTGAGTTCACCTCTTAAACCCGAAAGGAGGCGTGAGGACGACAAATACCACCTTTTTGTGATACCTACTGTCCATCTGAACCTTTTTTGCTCATTAAACTTAAAGCCAAGGAAATAAGCAAAAATTGTTTGACTTATTTTATTACAAACAGTATAATGTTTATATAACTTTCAGACTTAACTACAAATGTTTGCAACAATAACTTAAATCTAGAAGTGTGGTTGTGGTGTGGCAGACATTGACCTTAGCAGCACCCTGGAACTCCTTATCTTTCTCTACCTGGGAAGAAAAAACATGAAAGAAAAGAATGAGCTTCAAGAAGCCCAATGAGTAGTAACAACATAACAAGCCTCTTTCAAGTTATAGCAATAAAAGCATATCATATTACGAGGTTAACATCCAAACCTCAGTCTCGAATAAGTCTGTTCTCAACCTTACCTACACACACGGTAGATAGTTAAAACTAATACTTATTTAATCTCCTGTGTTCCCTATGTGCATATAGATTCCCGCTTATGGACTTAGAAGCTAGGTTCGTCGTCCTCTGACCATCCCATACGAGGTTCCTTTCACAAGCTCAGGAACTAGGCTTCATGGCCTCTTGACCATCCCGTGAGATTCTGCTCCAGGCTTAGGAATTAGGTTTGTTGATCCCCTGACCATCCCGGCCACATATTCTCATTCTCGTTCTGGCTACTCGTTCACAACATAAACATAAATTATAAAAGATATGGTTAAGACCTTAAATGAATACCACTCACCTTGTTTTATTGAAACCTTTCTCTCTTTCCAAGTTCCCTGGTTTCCTCTGGCTTCCTTTTGAATCCTAATTTTTATATTCATTTTGAAGCTCAGATTATACATCATTCCATACCTTATTTCAAGATAATTCCTTCTACAAACTTGTTTAGAAATATATGAACTTACTTACTTTAAAACTTTGCCTTTAAAATCCACTGAAAGAGCAAGATTACACCTTGCTCGACTATCACCGATTTTGTGGAAACCTCTTGGTTTCCTTTGATTTTGACAACTCTTCTCTTAGATTTTCCTTGCGACCACCCTCGCCCAGAAACCACATTCAATTTCTGAGATTTTGGTTCAAGATTCACCTGATTTGCACGAGTAATTTGGGAGAACTCCTTGTTTGAACTTGGTGTTGTCGTCTGCCCATACAGCTTGAGAATGATGATAACAATAATAGTAGTAGTAATAAAAATAATAACAACAAAAAGAATAGTAATAATGATAATAATGATTATCATAGTAGTAGTAATAATAATAATAGTATAATGATAATAATAATGATAGTAATGGTAGTAGTAGTAATAGTAGTAGTAGTAGTAATAATAATAAAAATAATAATATTAAGAGAAAGAAGATGAAGAAGAAGAAGAATATAATAGTAGTAGTAATAATAATAGTGATAGTAATAGTATTATTAATAACAACTGTAATATTATCATATTATTGATAATAGTAAAAATAATAATATGATTTATATTGATAATAATAGCATTAATAACCTTAGCTATAGTGATATTAATAGTATATAACATGATATAATATATAATATATAACATGATAACAGTAGTAGTAAGGAAACTTCATACATTATTAAGTATAAAGAAACTTTATTAACTTAATAATATTGTTGATTTATTTTATCTTTCATGAAGTTTTATAAAAGAAAATGAAAGAAAAAAATCCTTAAACGTTAAATTAAAGAAGAAGATTAACTTGGGGAAAAGAGTTTCCAAAAGAATGAATGGCTCTCCCTATTTAAAGGGAAGAGCCACCAACTTCCTGTTTTGTCTTTTTTCCCCTGTATGATGTTTATCTTTTTATTTTTTTTATTTATTTATTTTTATCTCTCTCACCTACCAACCAACTTTACCCTTTTTTTTTTTTTTATCATTGTTACTATTTTAAACTTTCTTCATATTAAAATCATTTCCATAATCTTTGTTTTGTTCTTTGTTTTTTTAAAGTGTTATTATATTGTCATTATTTTATTTCTTATATTTTTTTTTACTTAGGTATTTGTTTAATTTCCACATTAATATTATGTTTATTATTTAATGTCCTGTAAGATTTATGGACCAAATTTTAAACTTAGTAGCTTAAATTTAGAATTCGTTCACTAACAACTAAACTTTATGTTGAACCTTAAGTAACATTTGACTTTAACTTCCTATAATATTTGTGTACAAACTTGGTTTTTACAGCCCTAAAGGGAGCAATTTATCTACTTACTCCAACATTAGAGAATGAGTGAATTCCATCTTGTGTAGCTGTGTTCCAGCTCCCCAATCAGACGAATCCCCAAACTCGTAGGCTTATTGAGTCGAGATCTAACCACTCTCACTCATACAAACAAAGAATCGCTTTCATAGGCAGGAGTTCACAACTCACTCAGGATTCAAGTCATGTCACCTATGCTCATCCTGGTGAAATGTAAGTCTCTATAATTAACAGTGTTACATAATGAGACTATTCATTTTGTTGTCCAACCTTATACACACTCCTCTGTATAGAATACCCCCGCTCACATGTCTCTACATGAATAATATGAAGGAACTCTTAACCTAGAGAACCAGTGAGCGAAAGTGGATCATTCCAAACTCCATTGAGAAAGAACACATACATTTATAGTCATTTAGAAGAGATTATGCATAAAGAATAAATTACTTCTTAATGAAATACAAGGGATCGAGTATAATACCTTTGAAGAACTCTTTCTTCACGTATTTCCCTCAATCAAACTTGAACAAGTCCACACAGCATGAATGCAACGCTCAACTGGAAGATCCTTGATCACCAACAAGTGAAACTCAATCCTCGATCCTCGAACAGAACAAGACACCACCATAAGGTTATCTTGGTATTCTCGGTGTGAGAATCCAGGAGTTGTAAGCTCTGTATGATTTTGGATAGAGGAATGGAGGAAGTAAACGACCGAGTAGACGATCGAATATGCGATCAAATAATTATGTAGAAGGAGAAGCCTATCGTATAGACTTGATACTCGATCGTGTTGTAACGAGTAATATCGTATAGTAACTAGTCTCTATTAAACTATTTTGTAGTAAAACCTTTTTACTCGATAGTGAATTCTTTGTGAGACGATTCGAATTGAATGGTTTGAAACTATTTTTTCTTTTATCTCATAGATACCATAAACCATGTAGAACCACCCATTTAAGGTAGTTATTTAGAAAGAAATATTAATTATCATATAATTAATAAATTATAAATAAATACAATAACTAACTTATCATATTATATTTAAAACTTATAGTTTTAATATTGCATTATATGCAACATATAAACCATAGTTCTTTTTCTATTTTATGGCATTTAATATAAATCATGTTTATATTAATTCCTCCAATGAAATAATATATCTAATACATTATATCAATTATATCACATATAATTGAATTAAATTAATTATATCATATATAATCAAATTCCCTATTGTTAATTTGAACACTTTAAACTAACCCAAAATCTTATTCTCAACTTGAATCCATTGAGCTATCAAGGGGACCTTATGGACCTGTAGCTTGAAGCTCCAATGGTATATGAATAACTGACTAATCTCTTTAATCACGAAATCCACCATCCGTTAGCTGTCGGACACTCCATTAAAGACCAACAGTTGGACTTTTCGCACTACAGATATATTTTTGTGTCCATTGGATATAACCAATCAACAGTGCGATGACCCTTCACAAAGCACTCATAAGTACAACTGGGCCAATTTACTGTTTTGCCCATGTAGTTATATCTAACTCCTTAAGTACCACTAATTTCTCTAATGAATAATAACTCATAGTCCCACTATGACCGAGTCCTCTCTTCCCAAAAGAGGGTGTGGCCGCTATGTTCAAGACTCAGAATCAGCCTTTAAGGGAGCAATTTATCTACTTACTCTTGCATCGGGGAAGGAGTGAATTATGTCTTGTGTAGTTGAGTTCTCAATTCCTCAATCAAAAAAATCCCCAAAATAGTAGGCTTATTGAGTTGGCAATCTGGCCACTCTCACCCATACAAATCAAAGGATCGCCCTCATAGGCAGAAGTTTCCAGCTCACTCAGGATTCAGGTCATGTCACCTATAGTCATCCTAGTGAAATGTAAGTCTCTATTATCAATAGCGATATATAAAGAGACTAATCATTTCGTGGTCCAGTCTTATACAAACTCTTCGTATAGGATACCCCTGCTCACATGTCTCCACATGAATGATCAGGATCAGATCATTTGTAGCACTTTACAACAATTGTAACATCTACAAAGCGGGTTGTATCCGTAGTGTCACCAGGATAAGGTATCCCTCCTTTATCCATCTACTACAGACCATTTAGGTTATTAATTTAAACAAGATCCACCTGTATGTCTCAACATACTTGTTTAAATTTACATAAAATAACCTTAGATCTTAGTTTATTGGATTGAGTAAATGCTTATAAAATAACATTTATTTTATTAATAACAATATGTTTACAGAGTTTACAAACTGCAAGACTACAAGGAGATTTAGGACACCATTCCCAACATGATAAAGATCAGATCATTTGTAGCACTTTACAACAATTGTAATATTTACAAAGTGGGTCATATACGTAGTGTCACCTGGATAACTATAGACCATTTAGGTTATCACTTAAACATGATTCACACGTATGTCTCTACATACATGTTTAAGCTACAGAAGATTGTTAAAGTTAATGCCTTAAAGTCCCGTGTCCTGTAGTTTGTAAACAGTATGTACGAATGCTTGTGTTGTTAATATATGATATTTACTTCACATCTTGTATTTTGTTCGGTTATTTTTTTATTTGCTTTACCACAAACCAATAAACAGAAATCCCTAGTTATCTGTATGTGACTCAAGCATGTATGTGGTGACATACAAGTGGATCATGTCTTGAATGATAACCAAAATGGTCTGTAGTATATGGATATAGGAAGGAAACCTTATCCTGGTAAAGCTACAGATGTGGCCCATTTTGTGGAATGGTCACAAGTGTTGTGACTTATTACAGATAGTCTGATCCTGATCATTCATGTTGAGGACATGCGAGGTGAGACGATGCGAGCGGAGCGTCCTATACAAAGAGTTTGTATAAGACCTGACCACGAAGTGTTAATATCTCGTTATATAAACACCGTTCATGACAGAAACTTCACTTCCTAGGATAACCATAGGTACATTGTCCTCAAATCCTGAGTGAGTTGGTAACTCCTACCATGAGGCAGTCCCTTTATGTGTATGGTGCGAGTGGCCATGTCGCTGATTTTAAACCTACTATTTTGGGGATTTCATCTTGATTCATGGGAGCTGGAACTCAGCTGCACAAAGATTGGAATTCACTTCCTTTCCCCGAGTAGAGGAGTAAGAAGATGCTTCCCTTTAAGGGCTATTCTAGGACTGAACGATGTACACCACACACATCTCCTGGCCGGAGAAGTCACACATAGTTGGAACTATGTAATTGTCTTTCATTAGAGAAACCTGGTACTTAAGGAAGTGTAGATTTAACTCACAGGGGCAAAATGGTAAATTTGGCTCAGCTGTACTACACATCTATGAAGGTCATCATACTCTGATGATTGGTTAATCCGATGGACAAGAAAATATATCTGTGTAGAAGAGTTCAGTTGTTGTTCTTTAATGGAATCACCGCCGCCTCAATCTTGACAATTTAACACGTGATTGGTGGATCTCGTGGCTACAACAGTTTTAGTCTGCTATTCACGATATCATTGGAGCTTCGAGCCACGAAGTCCATTTAGGTCCCTCGGGGTAGCTTTGGATAAAAGCGGAGAACCAGTATATTGAGTTAAATTGAAATGTTCAAATGCAAAGGAGGGAGCTTCGATTATAGGATGATATAATTTGCATCTGGTTAATGAGTCGCTATTATATGATATAATTGATTAAATGTAAGAGATACATTATTTTTGGAGGAAATTTAGATATAAAATATATTTATCAAGTAGAGGAGAATAATTACTATGAGTAGAATATATGATATCAAAACTATAAGATAATAAAATTATAATATGATTAATTATTAATTATTGGATTGATTCATATATGATAAGTTTAATACTTTTTCCGACTTCGGACGGATAGTAGGCTAGGCGCGTTGGTTATTTGGTAACCGATGGGTTAAAAATGAAAAAAATTTTCATTTTGAATCGTGCAATCGATGTTCATTCGATCGCCCGTTCAATCGCCCAAAAGAATTCGTGAAGCGCATGGTGGTGATTCAAAACGATCGCTTGAGAGTCTATGCGATAACGTTTCCTCCATCTAAATTATCGTTACCTGCGCGCTTAAATGATCACACACTGTACCTAGACGATCGGATTAGTTTCTCTAAACGATTGTATAGTGTGTTGATTTAGCTAAATAATTCGTATATGTTTTTCCTAAACGATCATTTAGTTAAATCCTACATGATCTGTAGCTCCTCTATGCGATAAGCACTTCTGCTATACGATAGCACTAATTTATCTCCCACTTGCTTATCGCCTGCACGACTCGTTGTTTCTCCGTCCTCTACCAAATTCACCAAAGCCCACCCTTTGGGTTTTCACTCCAAGAATATCCGGGGCTCATTAGTGGTGTGCCGTCCCTGTTGCGGCGTTCTTGTTCGCGTTGATCGGCTGTTGCAGTCAACGTTTCCTCGTCGAGCGTTGGTAGATCACTGGAGGGTTTCCGCTGCGTAGGAGTTCTGAAATTTGAAGATAGTCTTCAACTGGTAAGGAACTTTGATTCCCTGTTATTTATTTTGTTCTGAGCACCGATAATTAGATTTATGTGCATAATTGTATGTGTTGAATGTATATAATTTGTATTTTGGTCACGGTGAGATCGGCAGCGATCTGAACACGCTCATAGAACTCTCAGTTTGAGATCCTTCAATTGTCAGTTTATTGGTTTGTGGGATCTCTCTCTTTTT